>NW_007253020.1:63282-247194 GCF_000164805.1 Carlito syrichta
CAGTATTGTAGAGATGAGGTCTTGCTGCCCAGGCGGGTCTCGAACCCGCAGGCTCAGGCAATCCACTCACCTCAGCCTCCCAAAGGCGTGAGATTACAGGCTGAGCCACCGAGCCCGGCTTAAATAATTTATTTTTAACTAACTATTGGAGAGATTTGAGGAAAAACTCAGAATAATTGCAAGTACTTTGTTATTTGTATAACAACAAGATAAAGATAATATGATTGACTGAAATAATAGAAAAAAGAACAGATTTCAGGCCAGATAGTACTCAGTCTGGCATTTCTTTACCACAAACTAGACAGATGCAGTATGTGGACCGTAGAGTATTTTGAAATTAGCTCTTTGGAGCTAAAGATAGCTATTTATCAGCTCTA
This sequence comes from Carlito syrichta, assembly GCF_000164805.1. NCBI lineage: Eukaryota > Metazoa > Chordata > Mammalia > Primates > Tarsiidae > Carlito > Carlito syrichta. The sequence goes on from NW_007253020.1 coordinate 63,660, forward strand.
CTGTCTTCCTATAAAATAGGATTTTTGTTTTGTTTTGTTAAAATATTTCCTTAACTAAAATTCATGGTGAAGGGAGGTGGGAAGGAGCAGTTGAATTCCAGGGACCCTTATTTCTTACTATTAATGACTTTCTTTCTTTGAAATAATTTAACTTTTTCTAAATTAGGAAACTTTTTTTTAAATAAAACAAATATTAAAGAGAAAAGGTATTCATTCTTACAGAGTATCCATTTTGAAACATTTACTTAAAAAACCCACTTTGGACCAGGCGAGGTGGCCCAGCCTGTAATCCCAGCACTTTGGGAAGCCGAGGCGAGAGGATTGCCTCAGTCCAGGGGTTTGAGAACAACCTGGGCAACTTGGTGAGCCCTTGTCTCTATGACAAATCACAAAAACTAGCTGGGCATGGTGGCATGCGTCTGTAGTTTCAGCTATTTGGAAGGCTGAGACAGAAGGATCGCCTAAGTCCAGCAGGTTGAGGTTCCGGTGGCCGTGAGCATGCCACTACACTCCAGCCTGGGCGACAAGAGTGAGACTCCAAGTCAAAAAAACAAAACAAAACAACACAAAACACACAAAAAAACTCACTTTGTTCAATCTTTGCAAAAGTTCACAAGCATCTCTTTTTCAGAGGCTATGAACTTATTGCATCAGCTAAAGTAGAATTTGGTCCACTACTGCATTAGAAAATCTCATTTGCAGAGGCCAGATATATTTCCTTGTAAGTGAGCTTACTTATCACTGTTTATTGATGACCTCCTAGGTCTCAAAAAGCTCAGTAATAACAACCATTTTAGTACTTAAACATTTTGAAAAATACAATATATACTCTTGCAGGAAAATGGCAATAGGTTGTGGTTTCAACTCGTGGTAAATTTGACTTTTTTTCTAGTTTTATACCTTTAAAACTTTACAGATAAAACAGTTTAGTCCTTAGTCAGGCGTGGTAGTGTGCATCTGTAGTTCCAATTACTTGGAAGGCTGAGGTGGAAGGGTCACCTAAGCCCAGCAGGTCAAGGCCGTGAGTGTGCCACTACACTCCAGCCTGGGCGACAAGAGCGAGACTAAAAAGTAAAAAAAAATAATTTTTTTTTTAGAAATGATTACTGTTATTACAACCAATACTAAATAATGTTTGTATGGTACTTTATAATTTATATGATTGTTTTACATCTGTTATCTTGCTAAATTCTTTTATGCTTTTTGTAGAACGCCTAATCATTGAAGGGGAGATATCATTTTTTGTTTCACACATTGCTTTCCATATATTGACTTAAATCTTTTCCTGTTACAGAGGAGCAGTTGTGCTCTACTTAAGAGAAGCCTCCACAGAGTTTCCACTGTGTCTATCAGAACAGTTTCTCAGTCAGTCATGGTAGTTAATCTCCCTAGCATTAGAACTATTTTGATACAGTGTATGAAAGTAAGAGCAAGGAATTTGTGATGCCCTCAAAAATGATGTGAAGTAGGAGTTATGGAACAAGATAAGTATTATCATGTTGGGATCTTAAAAAGAAAGCAGAAAGAGGAAACAAGCACTTATCACACCTAAAACACTTGCCAATTTTGTTGAAACTATTAAGTGTCTAGTTTTCTCTAAAAAATTAAATATTCTATCTTGCAGACACAAGCTAACCTTAGTTTATAGTTTTGGTTTGGGGATTTTGATTTGGGATTCTGGGATCCCGCTTATATCCATCAAAGAAAAAATAATTATCTGAAAAAAAATACAGTCTTTCATGAGCTGAGTTTTTTATTTTGAGTGAAATTTTCCTTATTTGTTTTACAGTATTGCATATATGTATGCATGATTTTTCTTTATCAGGGTGATAAAAAGAGCCATTTAAATTTTAATTATCAGAATGGGCTCCATATATTACTGTCTGTTAAGGGAATGCTCGAACCAGGGTCCCTGGCAAGCCTTAATAAGCTGAGACCCCTCGGCATGAATCAGCGGGAGGAAAAGCTAGGTTGAGAGGCAGTCAGCAGAAGCGCATACTTGCACATGTTTATTTTCAATAATTAGGCATAGTGTTAATAGAAACATCCATGTGAGGCAAAGGCTGCTTATTTGCACAGTGAAAATATGTGGTACTGTAGTTTTCCTATGAAGACTACAAAATTAACTAAGCAAGAAGTGTTCAACTCAATGTAAATTCAAGAACAAATGTTCAAAGAGAGTTAAGACTGAACCTGAAAATGCCTAATATGTTTTATTGCAGAATGATGTCCTTAACATTAATGGTTCTGTTTTTTAAAAACAGTTTTATTGAGCAGTAATTCACATACTGCACAATTCATTCTTTTTACGTGTACAATTCAACAATTTTCAGTGTAGTCACAATCTTTAGCATCCATCACAACAAACAATTTTAGAACATTTTCATCACCCTAAAAAGAAATCCTGTACCCCTTAGCTGTCATCTTTCAATCACCCCTTACCCCACCACCCCTGTGTAACTACTAATTGACTTTTTGTCTCTATAGATTTGTCAATTCTGGACATTTTGTATAAACGGAATTATACAATGTGTGGTTTTTTGATACTGGGTGCTTTAACTTAGCTTAATGTTTTCCAGGTTCATCTATGTTGTAGCATGTATCAGTATTTCATTTATTGTTAATGTCAATAATATACTGTACAGGTATACTGCATTTTGTTTATCTATTTATCAATTGACGTACATTAGGGCTGTTTCTACTTTTTGGTTATTTTAATAATGCTGCTATAAGCATTCGTGTGCAAATTTTTGTGTAGACAAGTTTTTCTTTTCTACTCTACCTAGGAGTAGAATTTCTAGGTCATATTGCAACTCTGTGTTTAACTTTTTAAGAAAATGCTAAGCCTGGCTCGGTGGCTAAGCCTGTAATCCTGTGCCTTTGGGAGGCTGAGGTGAGTGGATTGCCTGAGCCCGTGGGTTCGAGACCCGCCTGGGCAATGAGACCTCATCTCTACAATAAATCAAAAAATCAGCTGGGCGTGGTACCGCATACCTGTAATTCCGGCTACTTGGAAGGCTGAGGCTGAAGGATAGCTGGAGCCCAGCAGGTCGAGGCTGCGGTGGCCAGGAGTGGCCACTGCACTCCAGTCTGGGCGACAGAGTGAGACTCCAACTCAAAAAAAAAGAAAATGCTAAACTGTTTTCCAACATTGCTGTTTCATTTTACATTCTTACCAGTGACAAATGAAGGTTCCAATTTCTCTATATTCTCTCCAACACTTACTTCTCTCTCTCTCTCTCTCTCTCTCTCTGTGTGTGTGTGTGTGTCTGTGTGTGTGTGTGTGTGTGTGTGTGTGTTTCAATTACACACATCCTAATGGCTATATCTCATTGTAGTTTTGATTTGCACTTTCTTGTTGGCTAATGACCTTGAGAATCTTTACATTTTAAAAAATCATTTAAGTGTTAATTTATTTTAGAAACAAGGTCTTGCTGTATTGTCTTGCTATATTGCTCAGACTGATCTTAAACTCCTAGCCTCAAGTGACTCTTCTAACTTAGCCTCCAGAGTACACTGAGCATCTTTCCTTGTGCTTTGGGATACCTATATATCTTCTTTAGAGAACTGTCTATTCAGATCCTTTGACCATTTTTAATTGGGCTATTTATCTTTGTATTATTAAGTTTCAATGGTTGTTTATACATTTAGACACTAGTCCCTTATAAAATATATTTCTTGCAAAAATTTTCTACTCTGGATTGTCTTTTCACTTTCTTGTAGTGTCATCTGGCACACAAAAGTTGTTTTTTTTCTTTTTAAAATTTTGATTATGCCTTATTTATCTATTTTTTCTTTTATTATTTGTGCTTTTGGTGCCATATCTCAGAAACTATTACCTGATTCAAAGTCACAAAGATTTACACCTTCATTTTCTAAAAATCTGATGAGTTTTAATCTCTTAATTTAGTTCTTTGATCTATTTTATGTCAATTTTTGTATATGCTATGACACAGGGGTCCAACTTTCTTATTTTTTCTGTGAATATCTAGTAGTTCCAGCAACATTTATTAAAAAGATAATTTAACTGTCTTGTCAATCTTGTCAAAAGACTGTGTGATGGTTTATTTCTGGATTCAGTCCTATATGATTGTTTGTCTTGTCTTATTCTAGTATCACATTGTTTTGATTACTATAGCTTTCCAGTAAGCTTTGGAATTAGAAAGTATGAATCCCCTAACATTGTTCTTCCCTTTTGAGATTGGTTAGTCTTTTTTTTTTTTTGCATTTCCATATGAATTTTAGAATTAGCTTGCTAATTTCTGCTAAGAAATTGGCTGAGATTTTAATAGGAATTATGTTGAACCTGTAGATTCATTTGTGGAGACTGCTATCTTAACACTAGGCCTTCTAATCCATGAACATTGGATGTCTTTTTATTTATTTAGGATTTCTTTAATTTTTTTTCAGCAATGTTTATAGTTTCCAGTGTATAAGACTTACTTTTTTGGTTAAATTTATTCCTGAATATTTTATAATTTTTGATACTTTGTAAATGGAATTTCTTTCTTAATTTCATTTTTGTTTGGTTAAAAAAATACAATTGGTTTTCATATATAGATTTTGTCACCTGCAACTTTGTTGTACTGGTTTATTAGCAAATAGTTCGACTTTTACAATAACCTTTAAGTCTTATATTTAAGAGTTATAGACTTGACTATATTGCTATAATTTTTTATGAAACTAGAGACATTCCAGATTACGGCAAGACATAGTTTGAAAAACACAAATAAAATGTAATTTTTTCTCTTTTAGATAAATTGAATAATAACTATCACAATTCATTTTGTGGTATAAAATTACATTTTGTAAATTATTGAAGTTTAGTTAATAATAAAGATCTGAATTTAAGAAAGATCTGTCCCAATTACCACAAATTAGGTACATAAGATTTTCTAAGGCATTCTTTTTCGAAGTGAGGGTAATTGTTGGATACGTAAGAAAAATAAGGGTCTTGCTGGGATGGGTGGCTCAGCCTGTAATCCCACACCTTTGGGAGGCTGAGGGGAGTGGATTGCCTGAGCCCATGGGTTTGAGACCTGCCTGGGCAGTAAGACCTCATCTCTACAATAAATCAAAAAAATCAGCTGGGCATGGTACTGCATGCCTGTAATTCCGGCTACTTGGAAGGCTGAGGCAGAAGGATCACTGGAGCCCAGCAGGTCGAGGCTGCAGTGGCCAGGAGCGGCCACTGCACTCCAGTCTGGGTGACAGAGTGAGACTCCAACTCAAAAAAGAAATAAAAAAATAAGGATCTTGTTCTGTTGCTCAGACTGCAGAACAGCTCACTACAGCCTCAAACTCCTAAGGTCAAGCAATTCTCCTGCCTCAGCCTCCCAAGTTACTGGGACTACAGGCTAGAACCATACGCCTTGCTAATATTTAATTTTTCTTTTTCTTTTCTTTTCTTTCTTTCTTTTTTTTTTTTGTAGACACAAGTTATTACCGTGTTGCCTATGCTGGTCTCAAACTCCTGGGCTCAAACAATCCTCCTGCCCTGGCCTTCCAAAGTGCTGGGATTACAGGTGTGAGTCACCAGTCCCAGCAGGCCAGATATTCTTGAGCCCCACCCTATACTTGCTGAACCAGAACCACTAGAATTGAAGTTCAGCAATCTGTTTAAATAGGCCCTCTAGCTAATTTCTAATGCATGTTGAAGCTCACCAGTTTTCCAGCCTGTACACCAGAATCATCTCAAATAACTTAAAAAGCAAAACAAAAATGAACAACAACCCCCCCCCCCAGATTAGATTTCTGGTCTTCATTTCAGATATAAAAAGTTGGAATTTCTGAGGGTGGGTCTAAGAATCTGTTTTGTTTTTTACAACTTAAAGATGTGGTATACAGGTCAGGATTAGATATATAAGTAATCTATTGCTGGGGTGAAGTCTGGACCTCCAACTGGTCCTCACTTCATCTGGTTTAGGATTAGATACCCTTTATGTTGTTACATGTCCTTTTACCCACTTCCACCCTCCTCTGGCAGTGTCTCACGACTGCTGATCCCTTCTCTGTGCTACTGTGAGGAATAATGTTCTGGTCCCACTTATGCATGAGAACACATGGTTTTTGGCTCTTGGTTTCTGTGATAGATTGCTAAGAATGATTGTCTCTAATTTCATCCAATTTGTGGAGAAGTCCGTGATTTTGTCCTTTTTTTATGGCTGTGTAGTATTCCATCATGTATATGTACCACATGTTCTTTATCCAGTCCACTTTCAACGGGCAGTAGGGTTGGTTTCATGGTTTTGCTATTGTTAATAGTGTAGCAATAAACATGCCTGTGCAGGTATCTTTTTAGGAGAACAATTTGTGCTTCTCTGGGTATATTCCCAATAGGGAATTGCTATTCCTGCATTGCTGGATTGTATGGATGGTCAATTTCTAGTTCCCTTAGATATTGCCACACTATTTTCCATAGAGGTTGGGCTAACTTTCACTTCCACCAATGAGGTAGATGTGTCCCTTTTTCTCTGCACCTGTGCCAGCATCTACTGTTTTTTTACTTTATTAATGATGATCATCCTACTCAGGAAATGTGGTATCTCAGTGTGGTTTTGATTTTCATTTCTCTGATGATAAGTGGTGCTAGGAATTTTTCCATGTATCTGTTGGTTGCTCGTATGTCTTCTTTTGAGTTATGCCTATTCACGTCCCCTGCCCATTTTTAATAGGGTTTTTTTCCCCCCTCTCAGCTCATTTCAGTTCCTTGCAAATCCTGGCTGTTAGGCCTTTGTCAGATATACAGTTAGCAAATATATATTTTTTCCCATTCTATGCATTGTCTTGCTACCGTCTTGATGGTTTCTTTTGCTGTGCAAAAGTTTTTTAGTTTGATGAGGTCCTATTTGTCTATCTTATCTCCCCAGACACATAACAAAGTTGTTATAAAACAAAAAACCTAAAGGCAGCAAGAGAGAAAGATCAGACTACCTACCAGAGAAGACAACTCAGAATAACATCAGACTTATTGGCAGAAACATTACACGCTAGAAGAGACTGGGGTTCAATTTTCAAAGTTCTTAAACATAAACAATCCCAACCAAGAATTTCCTACCTAGTTAAACTAAACTTCATCAGCAATGGAGAATTAAAATCCTTCCCAGCTATCCAGTCCCTAAGCGATTATGTTGTTCCAGACCAATTCTACAGGAGACATTTAGAAAGTTATTAAGCATAGGAAAAAAAAGGATGATCATGCACTTCTGAAGCGTACATGCAAACACAGAACCAAGAGAGCATACAACACACCTACAAAATTGAAGACACACACATATATCAATGCAAAAATTAAAAGAAAACAAAACAGCCTTATAAGAGCCTTATGACAGAGATAAACTCTCACATTTTAATATATACATAAATATATGTATACATAAATACATAAAATATATATATTATATATATATTAAACATTGAAAGTGACTCTTATGTGCAGGTTTGTGATCTATTGATCCAAATTATCATATACCCCCACACTTAGAGTGGTTTACTGTACATTTTGAAACTGGTGAAAAAAATTTGACTACATTGTTAGAATTTTACATGTCATATTTTAATCTTTATAGCTGAAAGAAGTCAAATATATCTATGCTTTCTTTATCTTGTGACTTCATTTAATGCTAGCACAATTTTAAATGGTTAAAAATATTGAAAATATAATTTTTAAAGACAGTTTTATTTCTCTCCACTTAGAGGTTGGCAGACTTTTTCTATAAAGGTCCAGAGAGTAGATATTTTATTCTTTGAGTTTATACGTAGGGTTGCCCAGATGAAATACAGGACACTCACCTAAATTTGAAATTCAGATAAGCTACAAATCATTTTTTCATACAAGTATGCCCCAATTACTACATATATAATAGTAAAAGTGATCTGTTATTTATCTGAAATTCATATTTAACTAAGATCCTTGTAATTTTATTTGACAACTCTGAATCTGTTGTGACCTCTCAACTCTACCATTAAAAAAACAAAAACAAAACAAAAACAGCCATGCACAGTATGTAGACAAACAGGCATGGCTATATTCCAATAAAACTTTATTTACAAAAATAGGCCCAGTGCATGAGAGAGTACCTATCCACAGTATGGGGCATGTGTGATGTGGCTCAAGTGCCTCCTTCAATCCATCTCCTCCTGACCTATCTAACCCTGAAAATCTTTGGCTACGCTGTCATGATTTCTGTAGCTTTATACTACATCTTAAAATCAGGTAGTGTGACTCATTCAAACTTGTTGTGTTTTATTTCAAAGTTGTTTTGGTTATTCTATGTCCTATGCTTTTCTATATAAATGTAGTAATTACTTTTTAGTGTCTACAAAAGCCTGCTGGGATATTGATTGAAATTGCATTGAATATATAGATCAATTTGGGGAAAATTGGCATCTTGACAACACTTGAGCCTTCTAATCCATGAACATCACAGATTTTTTAATTTATCTCACTCATGTTTTGTAGTTTCAACATGTAAATCTTATACAAATATTGTTAAATTTATCTTTAAGTAGTTCTTTTTTGGTGCTATTTTAAATTATACTTTTAAACAATTTAATTTCTGATTTCTCATTGCTTGTATATAAAAATGTAATTGATATTTGTATATTAACCTTGTATCCTGAGACCTTGCAAAACTTAATTATTAGCTCTACCAGTCTTTTTTGCATATTAACGAAATTTTCTATATAGACGATTGTGTCATTTGTTATTTAAAAGAGTTTTATTTCTTTCTTTACAACTGTATGTTCTTTAATTATTTTTCTTCCCTTTTTCACTGGTTAAGACCTCCCATACAATGTTGAGTAGAAGTGTTGAGAACAGAGCTATACCTTTTAAAAATGTTTTATTCAGTATTATCTGATATTTGGACAAGTAGAGGAGGGGTTTTAAAACGCAAAATTCTGATTTTCTTATTTTTTAATCATCAGAAAAATCAATTAACTTTTTTTAATGTTAAGAATTAGTCTGTGCAAAATTTTACACCAGCATAAGAGGACCGTGGAGATCAATTTATCCAAGTCTCTTCTTTTACAAATGAGGAAACTGAGATTCTTTTTCCCTAAATATACAATGTGTTAGGATAAGATGACATCTCTATGACCATTGGCTTATGTTTTAATTTTGGGTTTCCAGGGCTCAGCCTCTGCCTCCCTTATCATGTCCCAAAACACCTTAGCTTTGTGCTTTGAGGAGTCGTTTTTTCCTGTCTGAGGCCTGCCCTCTGTAGGAGCTGTAGAAAGATACTGAAGTTGTTATCCACCCCCAGAGATGCTGACTTAATTGATCTGGAGTATAGCTTGGGCATTGGGTCTTTAAAACACTTTCCATGTGATTTTAATGTGCTAACAGATCCATTCCGAGGGTTGTGTGATGCTAACAACCTTGGGTGAAAGCTTGTTATAATCTTAGAGTCAGATGTGATTCAGGTGTTTGGGATTTTAATAGACACCAGACCCAGGATCCCCTTCTTTGGAAAGCATAAGTATGTGGTGTCCATCTCTCTTGGCCTATTGCCTAAGTGGACCTGTAGAGGTCTTACAGGGTAATTTCTGCTGCCGGGGAAACAGTCTTTCTGTGCATTGACTTTCAATGACCTTCCAGCCGTGATTCCCTCCTGGCCTTCACCTGCAGATGTCTGCCTGCCTGTTCTCACTGGCTGGCTCGGCAGAAACGATCATGCCATCTGTGCTAGGCTGTCTGGACCAAAAGGGTTTGGACAGAGGGCAGACTTTCCTTTGGAGTCAAAGGCCAGTCGTGTTTCCCTGGCACAGAGCAAAGATTTTCTAGTTGGCTCTACCTCTGTGCAGCAACTTCTCTCATTGCGTCTTACAAAAAATGCAGAATTATCAAATGAATTCCTTTTCCTTGGCTAATCTGGTGTTCTCCTAATATTTTTTTAAAAGGTAAAACAGAAGGAGAAAGAGTACAAAGTGGCATATTTGCATACCATTGAGGGCACACAAATTTTATTTGAGTACAATTATGATATCTTACTCTCATTTCACTAACCATTTTATTGACTGTAATAAGAACTACTCCAGGACCAAAGACTTAAAACACTAACAAATTAAAACCATACCACTCTGTGGAGAACCTTTCTAATCTAAAGCATTCTTCCTGATTCCGTTTTCAAGATCTATAAACACCATATGTTGAGTGGACAGTATTAGAGTATTCTGGCTTAAATGATGGTCTGTTTTTTCTTTCTTTCTTTTTCTTTTTTTATCCCCCTGAGACTGACCTAAATTGATTCAAAAGACAAAAGACCAAGAACATTACAAGAGAAACAGGAATCAAATACTAACAATTCACATGCATATGGAATTACTTATTTTATCATTAAAAAAAGTTCACTTCACACAGTGAATGGCTGAAGTGATCCTTTTAGCATCTGATTTTTCAGTTAATATAAAGAGTCCTGTACAGCATTCCTATCCTGGAAAAACGTGCAGTAAATTAGATGCATAGAAAGTTTTCTTACCTTGGCCAAACAGCAGTTACAATTGGATGAAGAACAAGTTTTGCTGCTGAGAAACTTAGGAAACATTTACAGACACCCAATTTCGCATGATCATTGCTTCCTTTTCTCTGGAAGTAAGGTCAAATTTTACAGATGATGAACACCAATAAGAATAAAACTTCTTTGGAAAGTTGCTTTCTAGCTAAACCTAGGTCCACATCACTGTGCACACCCCTCCTTCTCTACTTGTTCAAATCACCCCAATTTCTCCTTACATATATGCAGACAGCCCTTACAGGCAACCAGACCTGCTTTTTCAAGATGTCCTTGGGCAATGAGCAGAAAGGCTTACATTTGTGCAAAATGCTTGTCCCGTTGATACAACTGAATCTGTGAGTTCAAGGATTCAATATGCCACATATCATCAACCATATATATTTTTAAAAGACATAAATATCACTAACAGCAAGCACATGCCTTATTAGATTGATATCAAGCAGTGCAGCATTGTCTTTTCTCAGGATTGGTCCACCTGGCTGTACCTCACACCTCATCCACTTCCAGATATTGCTTGCTGTAATATTTGGTAAGACTCGTCATTCAGTAAAATCACAGACTATTGCTCCCCAGCAGTGAGGACCACACTTGTTGATCCCATGAATAAAGATGAAAGTCGAAATAAGACCTATTAAATGCAGTCAATAAAGGAGACTGTGTCATAACACCCCTCAGGAAAATGCAACCATTCGGTTTCCCAGCTTTTGGGACAATGAACACCGTACTCTGAGTACATTGCTAAACAGATGGATGGGTCAGGATGCAGGCCTAATGTGCACTGCACTCTACTCCCAAAGCAAGTATAGCTTCTTTCTTCTGGGAGCAGAACAAATGGTTTAGATAAGAGAGAATATTAACAGGAAGAGACAACGAGGGAGGAAGTTTCTCCTTCCTTTTGTTATGGGAGCAAGCTAAGCAAACAATCGAAAATAATCACCCTTTCTTTAGCCTTGGGTGCTTTCCAAATAACAGTTTGGGGAAAATCTAATATTAACAACTAATAATTTGAGCAGTTATCTTGTATTAGATGTTTTCTAAATGCTTCACATGAATTAACTAATGTAGTCCACACAAAAATGCTACTATTCTTTATCATCTCCCTATTTCCAAAGAGGAAACTGAGGCTAAAAAAAGTTGAGAACATTTCACAGATAGTAAGTGTCAGGGTCAAGTTTAAAACATAGCCATCCTTGGGCCAGAACCTGCATTATTAACCATGCTGTTCTAGACCAGTCACCCTGAATAAGAACTTGATATTCATTATCTTATCAAAACTCAACCCTCCAGAAAGGTATATACTACTGTTTTCTATTTTGCAGACAAGGTTTTGGAGACTTAGGGTTATAAAACTTGTGCAAGCAATTACCAATTGTACACTTTTGGAGCAAGGGTTCAAACCCACACAGGTTGACAATAGAAAGCTACCTTAACTTCCTTGCCATATACGCTATGTATCTAATCAACTGGTGTCAGCAAAGACTACATTCCTGCAGTCTCTTGCTACCTCCCTTCTATACCCTTGGCACTGCCATCCCCACCTAGGAGGAGTTCATGTGAGCACCAAGATCACACATTGAGCTGGGCTCGATGGCTTAGTCTGTAATCCCACGCCTTTGGGAGGCTGAGGTGGGTGGATTGCCTGAGCCCACGGGTTCGAGACCTGCCTGGGCAGCAAGACCTCATCTCTAAAATAAATAAAAAAATCAGCCGGGCGTGGTAGCGCATGCCTGTAATTCCGGCTACTCAGAAGGCTGAGGCGGAAGGATCGCTGGAGCCCAGCAGGTCGAGGCTGCGGTGACCGGGAGCGGCCACTGCACTCCAGTCTGGGCGACAGAGTGAGACTCCAACTCAAAAAAAAAAAAAAAAAAGATCACACATTGATGGTGTGAAACTGGCATTGTTACCATTCTCAGACTCCAGATCATGGCAGGCTGTATTTTTCAATCATGTAATCATTGTCCTCTAGTACCGACAATAATACTGTTGACAGTATTTCTGCTTATGTTTGACATTGTGCTTATGTTTGACATTGTAACATTGACACAGGACTATTTCTAGCCATACACTATACATCAGACACAACAACCGCATGAAACATGAAATATTGGAACCTATGCAAACCAATGCATTTTCAAACATCAGGGTTCAAAAAATACTGTTAAATACATAGACTTTCAATATGACTAGGTGCATTTAAATGGCAAGCTGTCATTTGTTCAATATACATTTTATCTCAAGGAGCAAAAGTTAGAATATATTTTCCTCAGAGTCTATAAAAATCGCATAGCTTGCAATAGAACATCATAAATTTACCTGAGTCTTTCAGATATTAAACCAAATATATCAAATTTGAAATATGTACACATATCTTTAACCTGCACATGTTTATTGTAGCTGGTCCCTGTGGAATTTCTCTTCTCATTATATAATGATGAAAATGCTTTGAGAGACAGTGAAAGAAGAAACATTCCTTCAATATCTCCAAATGATAAAAGATAGGCATCTTTTGCTTGATGAGAACCATAGTCAAAATAACCATTTAAGGGTGCATAAAAAGAAATCCCAGAGCAAAATACAATTGAATAAAACCAGACCCCGAGTCTCTTTGGCAGAGAGAAACCAGACATAGCACAGAAGGATTCGGAAGGAGACCAGCACCATTAGTCTTTTAAACTTAGGGATATAGTCCTTGATGGGAGATGGGAGAGAAAAAAAAGGTTTCTTGGCTGTTGTCCACTTTGGAAGTCTTTATCAGAAAATGAGAGGAGTTTCCTTCTGATAATAGCCTCTTGGATGGATTTAATCCCTTTAATTTTGGATTCCCTCTGTTTTCTCTTGCCAGCTACTAATACTTATAACAATTATCAGATTCCTAATGCCTGTGTAAATTCACTACAAGCCCTGTGTACAAGGTATGAGCATAATATAATGAGGTATTTTCTCTATTATAAACTCTTGAAAATCTAAGTTTAGGTTTTTATATTTGTGGGAATTATATCAAACAAGAATTTTTGTTTAAAAAATGTTCAGGTTTGTGAAAAATCAGGCTGAGGGAAAGAGAATCCCTACTTTCATGGTTTCCAGTGATATACTGGCACAGGATAGATGGATTCCAGATGTTTCTTCTGGTCAGAGGTCAAGAACAGGAAGCATTGCCTGAAAAACCTGACCCAAAAGGCATCATGGAATGATAGAGAAAATATTAAATGGAGAATCAGAAATTATGGTTTTCACCCCAGACTGTCATAACATTGCTTTACTATCCTGGATCTTAGCTGTTAAACTCAAAGACTGGAGGATATCTACAGGCCTCTTCCAGCTCAAAAAATCTAAGCAATATATTAATCATTAATAGTAGTGACTATTATTCTTACTGTTTATTTATATCCCATCTTGAAATACAAAGTCTTAAAGTGTTTGTGGTTATAGCTTAAAGAAACACATAATCCACAACTGGATACAGTAAATAGCTGAGTCAAAGGAAGACTAAAGTAGCTAAGATAAAGATTGGTGCCCCTTCACTAATATCAATATTGAGGTGGTCTAAAGTTTTATTCAGAAAAAGTTCTAGGTCCACTTGAACTTCTGTGTCCCTGGGTAGCTGAGGTCCCAAAGTCCACTTCTATAGAGCACGACCACAACAATTTATTTTGAAGAATTTTCAAATGAAGCTTTGTGAATTGCCGTCAGTGAAATATACATAGGTTAACTAATTTAAACCAATTTAGCTTCTTTATAAAAATCAGACATAGATTAATGGGAAAAATACAAACCTAGAAAATGAAACAATTTGATTTCAGATAGAGAATTGACATACACTTGCCAATGAAATATTAGAGGATGCTTGTCAAAGATGATTATTTTGGCTTTAGAATACTTGATTTTGAGATACTTGTTTTAATGAAAATCACATGAAAACTCAGTTACTCTTTTTTAATTTTTATTTTAAAGATGAGGGGTACACTGAGCGCGGTGGCTCAAACATGTAATTCCAGCACTTTGAGAGGCTGAGGCTAGAGGATTGACGGAGCCCGCCAGTTTGAGGCCAGCCTGGGCAACATGGTAAGATCTCGTCTCTACAATAAATCAAAAGAAAAATTAGCCAGGTGTGGTAGTGTGTGCCTGTAGTTCCGGTTACTTGGAAGGCTGAGTCAGAAGAATTGCCGGAGCCCAGCAGATTGATGCTGGGGTGGCTGTGAGTGTGCCACTGCGCTCCAGCCTAGGTGACAGAGTAAGACTCCAACTCAAAAAAAAAAAAAAAATGATGTGGTGTACAATTCAGGATAGGTATACAAGTGGTAATCATACAGGCAAAATTTGGACATTCCTTTGGTCCCCACTTCGCCTGGTTTGAGATCAGGAACCCTAATTGATGTTGTATACCCTCCCAACCCTGACAGTATCCCACTACTGCCAATCACTTTCTTATAGTATTATGATAAATATTCAGGGTCCACTTACGAGTGAGAATATGTGGTACTCTGTTCTTTGTTTCTGTGATAGATCACTGAGTATGATAGACTCTAAATCCATCCAAGTTGCTGCAAAGTCCATGTTTGTCCTTCTTTATGACTGCAAAATATTTCATTGTGTATATATACCACATTTTTTTTTTATCTAGTCCAGTTTTGATGGGCAGCATGGTTGATTCCATGTTTTTCCTACTGTGAATAGCACTGCAATAAATGTGTATGCAGGTATCCTTTTTGTAGAGTAATCTGAGTTCCTCCAGGTATATTCCCAGGAAAAAAACAAACAGCCCCATTAAAAAGTAGGCAAAAGGCATTTCTCAAAAGAAGATAAACAGGTAGCCAACAGACACATGAAAAAGTTCTTAGCCTCACTAATCATCAGAGAAATGCAAATCAAAGCCACATTGAAATACCACCTAACACTGGTAAGAATGGCCATTATTAATAAAACAAGCAACAACAGATGCTGGTGAGGATGTTGAAAAAAAGGAACACTTCTACACAGCTGGTGGGAATGCAAACTAGTGCAACCTCTTTGGAAAACAGTGGGCAAATTTCTAAAAGAACTAGATGTTGACCTTCCATATGACCCAGTTACTCTTTTTGGCATTATTTGTCCTTAGCTACTTGGCAGGGTCATTGCCTTTAAGCCAGGATGTAGTCATAGGGCAATGAAGAAGCACTAAATCAGAGTATCAAGATTAAAGATAACACAACCAGAACACTTGATTATCCTCTGGCAAACAATAAAATAGAAAAGACTGTTTAGCTCTCTATATTTGGTAGCAGAAGGGCCATAGTTCTTACTTTTTAAATATTGCCTTTAGATAATTAAGGTAAGAAGGCAAAGAGAAGATGGCCAAAAACCTACCTCCTGTTAACATATTTAAAATTTTACATCCAGTCTATACATTAGTAACAATGAATCTAGGGTGAATTTATACACAATTGGTTTCTGTCTTACAGTCAAAGATTGAGTAGTTATTAATAAGAATTATCTGTCAATCTTCTCCTGCATCTCTGAGTTTCTCAAAGGATGGTACAGTGTGTAACAATCATCAACTATGAAAGAGCCCACCTGTTTCTTGAGTAGAATACTGACCACAACTTACAATTTGTCAAGATATAAAAAAAAAGAAAAGAAATTGACATGAAATTTGAAAAATCTGTTTAACAAGCCAGTAGATTTGTAACTTGCTGAGACCACAGGATTTTCTTCTTTTAAAGGTATGATAATTTCTACTTTGGGCCCCTCCAGTGTTAGAATGGGTGCCATATTGATAGAGTTAACAAGGAAATTGAAGAGTCAATGATAAAGATCCACCAAAAATAATTAATGTAATGAAATTCTAGTAACAGAAAAACAAGAATTCTATAAAAGTCTGTAGAAAAAGTTTATTTACTAAATAAAACAGCCTTTCTAGGTGACAACCAGGAGCAGCTCTTCTATGATTGTGTTCACTGTTTACCAAATTCATAACAAGGTAAATTATATCCTAAAATCTGACCTAATTCCATTTCTAATTGGCCAACTCATGTCTTATTATCAGGATTATTACATTTGAATTTTATAAGGGTATAAAGATCTTATAGTGCAATTTAAATGAAATGAGCACCTAGGTGACTCTTTTCAAATTTCATCTGCCACATTATTCCTCCAACCTAGTCAGGAGTTATTTTGTCTTTTTGGTGACATTCTTTAAACAGAGGAATAGGAGAATGAGTCCCACAATTAAGAAAGCTGGTAGTATAGGTGCCATTTTTAGTTTGCCAACAATATAGTGATGGGGAAATTTTATTTATTGAGCTATTAATGGCAATGTTTTAAAAGTTTCCATTCTTGGAAGGTCACTAGTGGAGTTTTAAAAATTCTCATTTAATTCTATTTTTCAGCATTCTAATTCTTACCAATCTAGTCTTATGAACAAAAAAGTATATACTTCCCAAGTATTAGTGAAGGGACCACTATTGTGCTTTATGTGATCTCAAATAGCCACCCTAAATGTGTTGGTAAGCAAAGAGGATAATCTGTATTAACATGTTAGTCCTTCAGGAAGTGACTCAAAAGAAAATTATCCCCAAATTTGTTTTTTATCCTACTACCTAGGGCCTTTGTATAATATACTATATATTATCATATTTAATTTTCATGGTATATATAATCACATTTAACTCTCATTTTACAAATGAAAAACTGAGGGAAGAATATTTCCTAAATTTAGTATACATAGCTCATGTCTCACCCAGACTCTTTGCAAGTTAAAAAATTCTTAATAATTATTTAATTAAAAGTTAATGTTAGAGCTTTTCCTGTCTTAGTACTTTATAGTTTGTAGACATGTTCAAGTAATAAATTTAAGCAAAGAAAAAGAATTTAAGTTAAATCATGTATGCACTCTCTTTTGAATAGTAAATGATATTGATTTTCTGTTGGTTAAAATGGTTACCTATTTTTAAGCTCTGACTGTAATAATTTTACAAAAAATTTCCAAATACAATGTAGTCAAGAACTAGTTTCATATTTCCTAAAGTTCAGCTTGATCTCTGATTTCATAATTTGTCTTCATTTTCATAAGCAATATTTCCCTTGAACTTTCTCTCAAAGGATATTGCAATTAATATATGAGTTTTCAATAACTTGATATTCATACAAATCTTGTGTCTAAGAGAAAATTGCTTTGTATTAAAAATGTTGGGGTATCTCAACTGTGTGCCTTTTAGCAACTGTTTGGCAAAACTCTCACATTCCAAGAATTCACAGAGCAGTCTCAGGAGATGAACATGTCTTGCGCATGATTTGTCTTTAGGGATATGAGAACCTGATTTTCAACAGGCCAAAACCCAACTGAGGAATGATGTCTTTAAAGTATGTGTCAAAAGGCCCTTCAAGAAAAGAAAAATGGAATAGATAAAAATCTCTAATACAACTGGGAAATGATATACTCTACTGTGCTTTCCAGATGGTAAGTGAAAGAACAAATTACTTTATGGATTAAAATATTTCATAGATGAATTTTATCTGCTCAGTCCTTCTAGGAAAGGTGATTACTAAATAGTTCTATATCCTAGAAGCAACAGAAATTGCACATGTCAATTGATCACAGATGCCACTTTTAGGTTATCTTTGTTTTCTGTAGAAAACAAAGATAACCTCATGGATTTCATATACCTTTCTTTAAAAAGTGCTTAGCCTATCTGAGGTATATTTAGTAATGTTATAAACTTTCTCCACTAGAAAAGTTGCCATTACTTCCACAACTCTGAAAATCTTAAACAAAGTACCGATCTTTAAACAAAGTCTCTTTTTTCCAAGCCTTCTCAGTGCTTCACTACTAGTCACATGTGGTTTTATGTCAGAGACCTCCAGTTCCTCAAGCCCTCTTATTTCTCCCAGTTTATTGCCCACTTCCATTCTCTAATGCCCTTAATGAAGCAATTATTCTCTCTCTTCTCCTCATCTGCCCTGCAAACCCTCTATAATGGGTCAGTTTACTCATCTGCCTCTACTTTTCAAAAATTCTAGAGCTGCTGACTGGGCTGGAGAAAATCACTCATTCTTAAGACTCTCCTTTGGAACCACAAACTTAACAATGTATAAAGAGCACTGAATGTCTTATCTTTCTCCTACGACCTGCATATTCTACTATGATCACATTCTGTGTCCGTGAATGGTCCACTGCTCAACCAGTTTACCATCCCTTGTCCACCACATCTACCTACCCATTAACTGAGTCTTGCTAATTCTCTCTCTTCAATATTTCCTGAATTCACTTCCTTATCACTATCCCCACTGCCATTGCTTTAGGAAGGGCTATCATTATTCTATGTTTGGACTGCTGCAAACATGTCCTACCTGGACACCCTCCCTCTAATTTTACCCTTTTCCAGTCTGTTCTTCTTCCTGTTATAGAGTCATTTGAAAAAATGAATCTATTATGTTGCTTTTCTTTTTTAATCTCTCTATTGACTTTTCTACTACAAACAGGGTAGGAACATGCTCCTTAATATGATCGTGAAGGTCTTTTTTGGCCTGCTACATGTTAGCTTTCCTATACCTATGTTCTACTGAATTATTACAGTTCTCTGAATGTATAATGCTTTTTTGCTTTTTTCATATTTCTTCCTGTGCTTGAAGTGACTTTATTAACCTTCTTTATCCATACATCTATGATATTTCCTCTAAGACTCAGCTCAGATGCTACCCCATCCTGAATCCTGACTTATTCCTCTTTCCTTTCTCTGGGCTTCACATAACTCCTAGGTGCTTCCTTAGTACCCTGTATCAACACTGTTTGTCCATCTTATCTGCCAGATTATATGCTTTTTAAAAGAAAGGGCAAGGTTCAATTTTTATAGCCCCAGAATTTATCCAAGATTATGCCACATTCTCAGAAATGTTTATTGAACAAATTATTTATTAAAAGAATGAGCACATGAATGGATGAATTCTCTCAAAGGACTCGCATAGACTTTTCTCTAGGGAAAAGGCAAGGGCTAAAAATAAGAATAAAAATAAGAAGATTTAGTTAAGAGTAGTAAACTAACTGTTAGGATAAAGGAACACCAATGCAATGTTTTAATGCCCCCAGTAGGGGTTATTGGTCTAATACTCTTGGTAGATCCCTGAAACTGCAGGTAGTACTGAACCCTATATATACTATGCATGAATTTATTTCCTCTTCACAAGTTCACAGAAGTTCCTTCTTATTGTAGATCTTAGTAACCTCAGCATGCAATTTTAAAAATTCTTTAAAGTCTAAAACTTTCTCCTTTTCACTTAAAGAAAGTAATTTACAGATTACTTCTATTTGGTGTATCCAAATTGCCAGCATCACTTGTGCTTTTGGGACAATATTAAGTAAAATAAGCATCATTTGAACACAAGCACTGTGATACCAGGACAATTAATCTGATAACTGAAATGGCTACTAAGTGATTGAGGACAGGGTGGATTGGATGGATAAAGTGAGGATTTACATCTTGAGCAGGAAGAACCAGGAAGGCGCAAAATTTCATCACCGTGCTCACAACAGCATGCAATTGAAAATGTATGAATTGTTTATGCCTGAAATTTTCCATTTAATATTTTCAGAGTGCAGTTGGTCTCAAGTAACTGAAATGGGGGAAAGTAAAACCGCGGATAAGAGGAGACTGCTGTACAGGCTCAGGAGCCAGATTCTAGTTCTCTCTGGTCTTATTTTTCTTATTTGTCAAGTGAGATCAAGAATGGTACTTACCTTATGATTCTTGTGGAAGTTAAGTGAGGTCATATACGTAACAAGCCTAGATTATGCCTGTCACATACTAAGTTCTCAGTCAAAGTTGAATTTTATTTTATCCTTTTTCTTGACAATCCAGTCTTCTCCTAGAGATAACAAGAGACTCTTGTAGGATTTGTCTGAAGGTTTAAAAAAAGTTTTTCCCCAGATGACATTTTGTAGATTACCTCAGAGATATGTTCTTTAAGAGGCAAAAAGAACAAGTTGCAGTTGTGTTGGATTGTTCAGTTGGTGGGCAGGTTCCTTATATCAACTAAGAACATGAGTCAACTACACTATTAATGGGAAGTGCTTTGGGCCAAAAATGTACACAAACCCTGACTGCTTATAACCAGATCCATTGTTTCCCTCCCACATGCTCTGCAGGAATGATAAGGGGGACCAAGTTTCTGGTTGAAGCCATGTCACCAACAAGCTGTGTAACTTTAATCAATTTGGTTACATTTGGTATTCTCTATTTTTTACTTATAAAAATTAGAATTAGATAATTTTCCTACTTACTTCAAGGAAAAAATTGATATGAGATTACTATTGAGAGATGAGGGCTTTACAATTTTAGGCACTTGAGTTTAACACAGCAATGCTCTCCAGTTTTGTATAGTATCTATCTTCCTTTTAAAAATGTAGAGATGTAAAAAAAAATCCCCAATTGTACCTCATTAGTGTCATCTCTCTGCCTTCCTGTGCTTGCTGTAGTGGTGGTTACAAAGAATGTGGAACAATTTTACAGGGCTGGTTGGTGCAGGGCCTAGAGCTGATTGCATTTGGTCTGTAAGTGAACTTTGAGAACTATTAAGTGTCAGTCACATTGCTAGTGTGGAGAAATATAATGATACATAGAATAGCACCTAATCCTGAGGAAACTCACATTTATTAAGGAAGCCCTAGTAGCTGACCAATGGGTTTTAAAGATAAAACATCTTTGAGGAGGTTTATTTTCTCTTCATTCAGCAAATGAAAAACTATTTGTAAATCTATGTTATAAAACAGTACCCTGAAGAATTCAGACCTGTTAGCAGATTTTAATTGCTTTTGCCTCAAAATTGTGATTTCTAGTTATGAGACACATTGTCAGTACAGGAAACCTAGAGTCTCTAAAAAAGTATTCCCCCAGTTATTTGGGACATACATATGATAAACTAAATGCTCTGTGTTGAAGTTATTCAGGATCCATGAATAGTCAATTGTGGCTGCAGACACTTGTGAACTCACTGTCATGGAGGGAAGGGCATTCCACATGTGGTCCATCTATGGGTTAGGTGTTTCCAAATTCAATCAAGATGGTCAGTGTCTTCCTGGAAAACATTGCTATATTCGAATTGTTAGAAAGAACATTATTATTTTTGCAACTTCAGTGGAAATAGTCTGATGTAAATTGCAAATTAATGGGAAAATGATGATTTGCATGAAATATTGAAAGAGAAAAACAAGAGTGTATATGCCTTTTGGGGACATCCCAAGATAGGAGTGTCCTGATGCTCACAAACACTGTTTTTCATAGTGGTATGGTTGCCAATGTGGGGGAAACGGTGTGTGCAACTAGCCAGATAAATATCATTGACTGCTCTGTGCATCTTTTCACTGTAAATTAATAAATGTATTGAACTATCTTTGTGTATAGTAGTCCTTTACACTCTTTTAGAACTGTTTTTGTTTCCTTACTTTCTGGCTGCCTGACCTTGGGAAAGGTTAGTGCATCTCCCAAATGTTCAGTTTCTTCATCTGGAAAGCAGAGATAAAATACCTGCCTCAGTGTTGTTATGGAAATTAAATTAGCAATATATCAAAAGAATTTTCCGCAGTGACTGGCACCTGGACAGTACTCAATGAATGGGAACTATTATATAAATATTTTTGTAGCTTTAAGTAATTCCCAGAAATCTCTTCAGCCATGAATGACCCTCTCTTTTTTTTTTTTTTTGGTACAGCACCAGGCAAATAAACAAATGTGTGTGGCATCATGCAAATAAACAAGTGTGTCTAGGTAACCACACCAATAACAAGACTTTGTTTAGGAATGGTGTCATTGATTATTATTCCTGATTGATTTGTATAAACACTATTTCTTGATGAAGAAATGATTTAACTATAGGTTTGTGCTGTATTGTAGGCCTCAGTACCTCCAAGTGTTTAAACATGATGGGGACTCAATAAAATATAAATTTTCCTTATTTATTGCTCAGCCAGCCTCTTGGATCACTGGTCAAAGAAACTGAAAATATTGGTTTATACCCTTATGCTCAGAATTTCCAACCTGACTTTTTCACTTAAAACCAGATGTCTATGAATTTTGACCAAGAAAAATTTTTTTAAATCAGTCAAAGTACAGTTTATCCTTTATAGAATGTCTGTTGATTGTCACTAAACCTGGGCCTTTAACATACCAGTCAGGAGAGTGATAAATTAACTGTAGAAAGTAGTCATTAAGAGATGCGATAGAACATGACGTAAGAATATAAGCTCTGGAGTAAGCTTGCAGGGAGTTGCCTTCTCCATTTCCTAGCTCTGTGATCTAGAGCATGATAGTTTAGCTTACTATGAAATGAGGATAACAGTTGCTACCTAATATAGAAGATACAAATAGTGCCAAGAGCAGGGATAGAGAGTGTCAGATGAGGAGTTAGTGGAGAAATGTTAAATGCAGTGGTCAGGGAGGCCTTGCCAAGCAGGTGACTAAAGATCTGAACGAGGATAAAGGATACAGAGGAAGTATCTCAGAAAAGAGAGTACCAGACAGCAGGAACAGAGTAGGTGCCAGGGCCCTGAGGAGAGAAGATACCCAGTATGACAGAAATAATGAACAGTCTGAGATGAATTCATAGAGGATAGATGAGAAAAGTGTATGAGGCCACTGCAATGAATTTGAATGAAGAAGGCATTAGAGAGTATGGAGGGTTGAATTGTGTCTTCCAAAAAGATGTATTCATGTTCTAATTCCCAGTACCTGCGAATATGGCCTTATTTGGAAATAGGATCCTTGCAGATGTAGTCACCTTTAGATGAGGACATACTGGACTAGCATGGGCCCTAATCCTATGACTGCTTTCCTTATAGGAAGAACATTGGAAGTCAGGCATATAGAAAGTGGCACATCATGTGAAGATGGGACAGAGATTGGGTTGATGCATCTGCAAGCCAAGATGAGAAGATGCCAAGAATTGCTAGTAACCACCAGAAGCTAGGAAGAGGCTAGGAAAATTCCTCCCCTGGAGCCTTTAGAGAGAGTCTAACTCTGCTGACACCTTGATTTCA
This sequence comes from Carlito syrichta, assembly GCF_000164805.1. NCBI lineage: Eukaryota > Metazoa > Chordata > Mammalia > Primates > Tarsiidae > Carlito > Carlito syrichta. The sequence continues at coordinate 87,180 of NW_007253020.1, forward strand.
GACTTCTAGGGTCTAAAATTGTGAGACAATAAGTTTCTGTTATTTATTTTTATTTTTATTTCATTTAAAGATGTGGGGTATAACTCAGCATTAGGTACAAAAGTGGTCATTGTACAGGTGAAGTTTGGGCCTCCCTTGGGTCCCCAGTTTGCCTGGTTTAAGATCAGGTACCCTTATCAGTGTTATGTGCCCCCCTTCCCCTGGCAGTTTCCCACTACTGCCAATCCTTTCTTTTAGTATTATAATAAATGTTCAGGGTCCACTTATGAGTGAGAACATGTGATACTCAGTTCTTTGTTTCTGTGATAGATCACTGAGTATTATAGACTCTAAATCCATCAAAGTTGCTGCAAAGTTCATGATTTTGTCCTTTTTTTATTATAAAGATGTGGGGTACAATTCAGGGTTAGGTATGCAATCATTGATTATGCAGGTACCCTTGTTGATGAGGTATGCCCCTCTCTCCCCTAGCAGTTTCTCTCAACTGCCAATCCCACACCCCCTCACCTGACAGCTTCCCATTGCTGCCAATCCCTTTCTTATAGTGTTATGATAATTATTCAAGGTCTACTTATGAGTGAAAACATATGGTACTCTGTTCTTTGTTTCTGTGATAGATCACTGAGTATGATAGACTCTAAATCCATCCAAGTTACTCCGAAGTTCATATGTTTGTCTTTCTTTATGGCTGCATAATATTCCATTGTGTATGTGTACCACATTTTAAAAAATCCAGTTCAGTTTTGATGGGCAACATGGTTGGTTCCATGTTTTTGCTATTGTGAATAGAGCTGCAACAAACATATATGTGCAGGTATCTTTTTTGTAGAATGATCTGAGTTCCTCCGGGTATATTCCCAGTAGGGAAATTCCTGGGTCATATGGAAGGTCAATTTCTTGTTTTTTCAGAAATTGCCACACTGTCTTCCAAAGAGGCTGCACTAGTTTGCAGTGTAGAAGTGTTCCTTTCTCTCCACATCCTCGCCAGCATCTGTTGTTGTTTGTTTTATTAATCATAGTCATTCTTACTGGGGTTAGGTGTTATCTCCATGTGGTTTTGATTTGCATTTCTCTGATGATTAGTGAGGCTGAACACTTTTTCATGTGTCTGTTGGCTGCCTGTATATCTTCTTTTGAGAAGTGTCTCTTCATGTCTTTTGCCCACTTTAATGGGGCTGTTTGTTTTTTCCTTTTGGCGCATTTAAGTTCCTTGTAGATAAGTTTATCCTTCTTTATGACTGTATTATATTCCATTGTATATATGTATCACATTTTTAAAATTCAATCTTGGATGGGCAGCATGGTTGGTTCCATGTTTTTGCTATTGTGAATAATCCTGCAATAAACATGCATGTGCAGGTATCTTATAAGCAGCCAATAGATACATGAAAAAATGCTCAACCTCACTAATCATCAAAGAAATGCAAATTTAAACTACACTGTGATGTCACCTAACTCCGGTCAGTCTGGCCATCATCAATAACTGAACAACAGATGCCTCAGAGGATGCAGGGAAAGGGAGCACTTCTATACTGTTGGTAGAAGTGTAAACTAGTACAACCTCCAAGGAAAACAGTGTGGTGATTCCTTAAAGATCTAAACACTGACCTTCCATACAACCCAGCAACCTCCCTTCTGGGAATATATCTAGAGAAACTCAAATCATTCTATAAATTTCTGTTATCTTAAGTCACTCAATTTGTGGCAGTTTTGTTACGGCAGCCCTAGGAAACTAATACAAAGGGTTTAGAACAGACAAGGTTGCTCTGGTGGCTGGGTTGAGTATAGGCTATAGGGAGAAAGACTGGAAGCAGTGAAGTCAGTTTAGAGCTATTACAATAAATCAGTAAAATATCACACTGCTTTGGAGCAGAGTATTGTTAGTTTCAGTGGTGAAAAATGGTTGGATATGGCATATTGTTAAGAGGTAGAATAGGCTGGGCCTGTAATTCCAGCACTTTGGGAAGCCAAGGCAGGTGAATTGTCTGAGTCCACGGGTTGGAGACCAGCCCAGGCAGCTTGGTGAGACCTCGTCTCTACAATAAAACAAAAATTAGCCAGGCATGGTAGTGTGTACCTATAATTCCAGCTACTTGGAAGGCTGAGACAGAAGGATCGCTAGATCCCAGCAGATCGACACTGGGGTGGCCGTGAGTGTGCCACTGCACACCAGCCTGGACAACAGAGTGAGACTCCAACTCCAAACAACAAAAAAGCAACAGTGAGGTAGAATAAATAGCTTTACTAATGGATCGGATATGAAGTGTGAAAAGAAATGAGACATCCAGGAAGACTCCAAGTCTAAAAGAATGGAGTTGACTTGCCTGAGATGAAAAAGACTTTGGGTGGTACTGGCTTGGATCAAAGAGTCCACTTTGGGGCATATTAAGTTTTGGTTATCAGTTAGAGATGTAAATGGAAATGCTGAGTGGACAATGAATTACATGAGACAGGAGTTCAAAACTGTGGTTTGGGTTGGAGGTATTTTTTAGTCTGGTTGTTATTAAAAAAATGCTTTAGACTGGGTGGTTTATAAACAGAAATTTATTTCTTACGATTCTAGAGACTAGGGAGTCCAAGATCAAGGCACCGACAGATTCTGTTTCTGGTGAGAACCCATTCTCTGGTTCATAGATACTTTCTTATCTTTTCGTTCTTACATGCAGAAGGGGCAAGGCAGCTCTCTGGGACTTATCTAAGGTCCTAATCTCATTCATGAGGGTTCTGCCCTCATAATTTAATCACCTCCCAAATGTGATTGGGTTTCAATATAGGCATTTTGGAGGGACACAATCAGACAATATCAAGGTAAAAATTGGGAGATCATCTACATATGACTTGTAAAGAATGCCATGAAATTAAATTAGTTCATCAAAAGAATAAATGTGGAGGAGATCATAATATTTATATATTACCTTACCATTTATCTACATTTTTTTCTTAATTGTCATAACAACCTTATGAGATGCAGATAAGTTTTACCACCTGGAGCTCTTATCCCTGAATTTCCTTATAGCTGGTTTATTCTCATCTCTTATGGTCTCAGCCTGATATCCAATTCCTTAAAGACACCATTCAACCAGCTTATCTAAAATAGTTTGCTCCCTCTTTCAATCATGTTATTTTCCCCTCAATAGAATTTTCCTTTATTATATTCATCCCCATAGGCAATATTTCATTTTACTTTTTTCTTATTTATTGTTTGTCTTTTCCTCTAGTCTGTAAGTCATAGAGGTTGGGCCTCTCTCCTTTTTCTAATTGCTTGGTATTCTATAGGCACTCAACAAATATATGTTGAAAAAAGAAATAAGTCTCAACTTATAGATAAGAAAACTCTGAGTTAATAGTATAGCTTAGAGTTTTTGACTTTTATTTAGAGTCAAAGGTCCTCTAAGTTGTTCATTTTAGATAGTAGCTGTTCTGATTTCCTACGACTGCATAACAAGCCACCCAAAACTTATTGGTCTAAAACAACATTTTATTATCTCTTGTGAGTCTGTGGTTTATCTAGTATTTGATGGCCACTGCTCATTTGGAGTCTCACATGGTTGTGGTCAGATGGTGTCTAGAGGTGGAGTAAATTGAAGGCTTGACTGGGTTGAGCATCCAGAATGGCTTCTGCATTCACATGTCTGGTACCTGGGCTGGGATAGCTGGAACAGTTCAGACTAGGTCTTTCTTTCTTTTTACGTGACCTCTGGCATGACTATCTTTGGCTTCCTTATAGCATGGAAGTCTAAGAGTAGTTAGTCTTCTTACATGGCAAATGTCTTCCCTCAAAATAAGTGTTCCAAAGGTACCCCAGTAGATGCTACAAGTCTTTCTGCAACATTACTTCCAGTGCATTCTATTATTCAGTCACAGGTGAGTCACAGGGTCAGCCCAGTCTGAAGATGAGAGGACCATGTATGAATTTGCATATCAAGAGGCACAATCCATCTTTAGAATCTAGCTATCACTTACAGTGGTGTCCTCATTAAGACTCATAAACAGTCCAAATTTTCTCTCCTACTTGCTTCTCCACTTCCATCAAGTTAAACACATACATACTTCAGGTTATATGTGCTTTAATTCTACGATTTCTTGAAAGTTAAGAATACTTCTAAGTAATGGAAACACAAAATCCTAGAACTAGAATCTTAGTGCTCCCTAGAGCTAGAATCCCAAAACATACTTGGATCAACTCTATGTTTATTAGACAATCTGGAGGGAATCCTGATTTGAAAAAATAAAGCAAATTGAGTACTATTTTCACACTGACTTCTCATATAAAACTAGAGAGAAATGTAGTTGGAAAATACCAGACCGTAAAAGTGAAGAAGATCATTACAGAGAATGTAGAAGGATAAAACATACACACACACATACACGGAAAAGATAACTTATTACTAACCATTAATAGTAGCATAAAATTATTGTAATACTTAAATATACCAGACCCACAAATAAATCCCATATTTTGTTCATTGTAGAAATCCTTATAGACATAGAAAAGTAACTGTTTTTCACCAACTTTAAACTAATTTAAATCTAACTTTACCTTTTAGTTTGCCATTTTAGTCTTTGTAAACTTTTCTTATTTCCTGATCTCTCTAGCCTCTTTATGGGTAGCTTCATTTAGCATAATCTTGATGTTGATTATGGAATTCCAGCATAAGAGAAAGTAATAGCACAAAAAGTCTGTAATCAAAATGTTCACATCTGTTTAGCAATGTTGACCCTATCACAAGCTGACTAAAGAACACTATGTAATAGATACTAAGCTACTCCATTGTCTGACAAGGGTAAGGTGCATTCTAAGTACAAAATTAGTGGGTAATTACTTTGAAGATACTATCCTCAAACTAAATATATGTTTTATAGATGATGAGCACATCTTTGGTGTCATTAAGATTCTAAAATGGTGTCTGCAAATACATTGAGCATTTTTATATGATAGCTGAGTACTGTATTTTAGGTGAGTGTATTTCACATGTTAGAAATGACCACCAATGGAGTAGCAGGTGCTGCTATTCCTTTTATGTCAGCCACTTCGCTTTTTTTCTACTAAGAGAATTCCAGTTTTGTTCAGGGTGGCAAAGTGTATGGATAAAGATGTAGAGAATGGTATAATGGACACTGGAGACTCAGAAGGGGAAGGGGGAAGGGAGTGAGGGACAAAAAATTACCTATCAGATACAATGTACACAAATGAGGGTGGGCCAGACAAAAACTATTTATATCTCCTTAAAGCTATTGAAATAAAAAATAAGAAGTACTTAATTTCCCAGTTTTTATGATAGAGTTGGTCATGTGTTGCAGTTCTAACAAACGGCATTATGTTAGAAATACTTTCCTGACTTTTGTACATTAAAGGTCAAATTCTTGTTAGGAGAAAAGCATTCTCCTCCTTCCCTTTCCTCTTTATTCCTGGCTGGAGTGTGATCAAGACAACTGGAAGCACAGCATCCATCTGGCAACCATGAGGTATGTCTAGACTTTTGTAATATAAGTCAAAAACTTCCCTCCTTTTCTTTAAGTCACTCATCTGCTGTGTTTCTAATATTGTCAACGTATGTGTTCACCATTTATATAGATGGTAAAACAGCAAAGATAAGTGCATTCTTAACTTGAGTCACTAATTTCAGGCAAATGAAATCTCTTTCAACATAGCGTTAAGCAAAGTGACACATAGATTCCATCATGCCATGGAACCATAGATTCCATTATACCATGTTCACTCTAGCTACTACAATAGCCTCTAACTTGTGTCCCTCCTTTTTACCTTTGCTCCCCCAAATCCAGTCTTTACACAACAAACATAACAATATTATTTTTTTTTGAAAGCAGGATTTATTGAGAGGACCGAAAAGCTCTCACAGTGGGAGGGGACCCGAGGGGGTTGCCCCATAACAATATTTTTAAGATAAGTCATATCACTTCTCTACTTAAAATCCTAGTGACTTCCTATAGCAATTAGAAAAACAAAAAACCCCCTCAAAATCCCTGCCTATGAATCTTGACTCTCAACTTCCTTTTTGCTCCTTCATCTGGCTCCTCCTACCTCCCTGATCCATCTCATAGTAAAAGATGACTGTGGAAGACCAAGCAGGTTATGCATGGCGTGCTAGAGGTTACCATTCATGTTAATTCAGGGAATTGGAAATAATCTTTTAAAGTTGACTTCTTGTACTTTTAAAAAATCATTTCTGTTTTTCTTTTGGGCACAAAAGAAAAAAAAAATGTGGTAAATGGTCACTACCAATCTCTGTATAGTGGTTTATATTAAGGTAGTCATTTTATAGACCTATTAGTTTATTCATGTTTCATGTGGGATCAAATCCTAGGTGCAATGCTAAGATTAGAAAAAAGAAATGTGTAAATGATCCAATGGAAGAAGAATTACAGAGTAGTAGACAATTGTACCCTGTGCAGTACCTTCTTATATCCTGATATACATGGCACATATACTTGTTCTTTTGTGAGAAGGTTTTCTTTGCCACTTAGTAATCTAATTTAATTATTTAATGAAGTCACTTTAATCTTTGAGAAAAATAGTTTGAAATGGCTATGGCTATACTCTTTATGTTGCTGTAGTTAATACAGCAAGCATTGATTGAAACAATCCTTTCTTTGGCAATAAGAGTTGAAACAAACATCTGTTTCCTGCCCAGTTGACTCTCTACAGAAACCAGGTAGTTTCTGCAATTTGCCAAAGTCAGTCATCCCAATTCAAATTTGTTGAAATCATTTGCATTTCATAACTGTTCTTTCTTACCCACAATTTTCATTGCAAAATAAATTTATGTCAAACAAGGAAACAGTTATTTTACAGTTTTCCCTATGCTTGCAAAACAAATTTGCTAAAATTCTGAACTCCTGGGACCACAAATTCCATTTCTTATCATCAAATCTGCTAAGTATGGAGGGGTAAAGCGAGAAGGAAAGTTCTGGGATATGACTGGTTTCAAACTGTCCAGAAGAAAGACCACTACAATCCATCAAAATCTTCCACTTCTCCCTTTCCTCCTCTAGCCTGTTTGAAAAAAAGAAGAAGAAGGAAAAACAAGCAAACAAACAAATAACAAACATACCAAAAAACAAAACAAAACAAAACAAAACAAACTTTTTAGTGGTCTCTGTTAAGAGAAAATTCCTGGTTTTCCTCTCTTATAAATTTTGGTTTCCAGATGTATTCAATGATGGCTTAGCAAGAAGAACATATGTTTTCATCATGAATTCAGTTCACAGGGTCTTGCTACTCTGAAATACAAAGCTACAGGTTGTTTATCTCTGACCAGTGGACTTTTTAAAAGATATTATCCTGGTCCATTTTAATCTATCTTGTCATCTTTCCTTAATCAGACACCTTTTATATAAAGAAACTATAAGCATTATGTATGTGTAAGGATTTGTGTTATAATTTTTACTTGTTCGTGTGGGTCTTTCAAACAAGGGAAAAATGTAGAGATTGAACATAAGTGATTTTGAAAGAAGGGCAATTCATTTTAATCACTCAGAGCTGAGAACTGCCTATTTGATTACTTCATTATAGGGCTACATGTTTAGTAATTAGCATTCATGTAAATTGAACTGTTGTTAGAAAGAAAGGACATTTAGTAATCACGAATCATAGTTCATCTTCAAGGACCAGACTGCTTAGCTGAAAGTTCAGGGTCACCGAAAATATCTCCCTCTCTTTTCTGACCACAGTACAATCACCTGGGGAGTCTTCCTTTCATCCCTTGGCATACCCAGAACCATTCTTATAGCTTGGCAGTTATTTATTCAATACTAACTGTGTATTCAGCAACGGTACGCTTAGGGCTGTGTACAGTACCAGTCATTTCTAGAAAGCCATTTTGTATCCTCTCTTCTTCTGGCCACTGCCACACCAGCAGTGGCTTTCATCTTTCTTACCAGGTGCAGCCTGATATCACCTTCCCTCAGGTCTGCAGGGTGTACTGGTTGCTCCCTGACCTGGGGCTTCTCTTATGTGGAATGTTCTACAAAGTGAAATGGAAGTCAACCCCCATGGGGCTACACTAGACCAAGGAAGGAGAGAGGATAAAAAGGAATCTCCATTGTCCTCCCCCTGGAAGATGAGCTCCCCTTGTATCTCTTGGGGAGATAACTTTGAGAGCATTTTTATAGATTCTTCAGAAGTTGTCCACAGTGGTGACTAGCTCAATAACTTATTTTTGTATCGCTTTCCCTATTTTCCTGTTTCTCTGAGATCAATGTTCAACCTGTTCATAAGCCTTCATCTCAGGCTCTACTTTCAGAGGAAATTGGGTTAAGGCTCATATATAACATATCATGTAACTTAAGATTCACCATAGCACTAGGAAGAAGGATCTGTTATCTTCAGCCTTCCTGTTATTCCATAAGCTATCTGGTGTCCTTCCAAAGTTTTTATTATATGTTTAAATTAATCAGAATTGGTTTTTATGACTTGCAATCCAAAGACATCCCATGAATAGCCTTATATATACTAACCAAAGTAAATATATAGCTTTTTAACGTAATAACTTGTCATTCCCTAATTATTGGTTTAAATTCTATACTTTAGTCTAAGTTCTATCTGTGCAGAAATTATGCTATCTGATATTTTGTCAGCTTCCATGTGGCACCTCAGGCTCTTACCACCCAGTTGGTGTGAGGCCAACCAGGACAAGGCAGTGTCACCTGGTAGTTAAGGACATAAGTTTATAAGTGAGTTCGAATCCTAATCCTGCTACTCACTAACTTGGGCATGTTATTTGACCTCTCTCTGCCACAGTTTTTCTACTTGTGAAGTGGAAGAAGTAGTAGCATTTATCTTACAGAGTTATTGCAAAGATTCGATGAAATAACTACTTTTTAAAACTAAGAAAGTTCCTACTTTTTCTTTAAAAGAAGTCAGTTTGATCATGCCTCATGCATAACTGTCTCTTCTAACAGGTTTCTTGTTTGGCTCTCAATACTAACCTTATTCTTTTGGGCATTTTATTTCTCTCCTTGTACTCTATGTTTTCAGCCTTTGTATAGTAAGCGCAACATGACAGGGGCTGCCATGTGTCCACCAAAACTCCATTATTCTCCCCCTGAAGATCACACAGAGAGACTGATTTTTCCCAGTCTCAAGACTATGGGGCTCATACTTCTTAGTGTGGTGAACAGTATTTCAGCAGAAGGGATGTACACTTCTTCCAGGAAGGGCCTGAATACACCTACCAGGCGATCCTCTGAATTCTCTGTCCTTCTACCAAGCTGCCTTATGTAGAGGATATAGAGAGGGCTGTTGTACCCAGGGAGGGCAGGGTCACAGAAGGGTCCTGGGTTTCTGAATGACCCAATAGAACTCTACGTGCCCACCAGGAATATCCCCAATGACTTTTTTTGAGAAGTAAACTTGTATGGGATTAAGTTTGTGGGATTTCAGGGTTTATCTGTCATATCATGGCCTTACGGATACACTCCATTAGGTAGACACCATGTTTGTCTTGCTCTTCTGCATTCAAACACTGTCTGGCATGCAGTAGACACCTAACATATTTGTTGCATCAATTGATGAATAATATGTACAACTTCCATCACTTATTTCCCTATAGTCTTAAAGAGTTTCCCTTCTCGTGTAACTTACATCCATTTCTTTTTTTTTTCCTTACTTGATTATAATTTATTGGTTTTTTTTTTAATCAGTATTTTTTATTATGGTTTTGTGGGGTACAGTTAAGGGTTAGGTGTACAATTACGTTTCATTCAGGCACCCTGTTGATAAGAGGTGTTTTCCCAGCCCCAGACAGATATTTGCTACTGTTAATCCCATCCCTCTTCCCCCCCATAGTTTCCCAGTACCGTCAGTCATTTTCTTATAGTATTACATTGGATGTTCAAGGTCCATTATATGAGTGAGAACATGTGATATTCTGATCTTTGTTTCTGTGAGAGGTCACTCAGTATTATAGACTCTAGTTCCATCCATTTCTAACAGGCAGATTCTATTTCCCAAAGTATCTGTCTTCTAGAATCAATGCATCTCAAATTATTGTATGCCTATAAACACCTGGGGTTTGTGAAAATGCAGATTCTGATTTGATGGGTCTGGGATGGAGTCTGAGATTTTGCATTTCTAACAAGCTTCCAAGTGATGCTGACACTGCTGGTCCTGGGGCCACATTTTGAGCAGCAGGGCTCCAGATGAGTAGTTCTAAACTGCATCAGAACCACCTGGGGATGTTATTAAAATGCAATCTCCTGGATTCCCTCATTCTCCTTAAAAGTCTGATTAGTAGTTGTGACATAGGGCCTAGAAATTTGCATTTACTAAGCCCAGAGAAGATTCTGTTATAGATCGGGAAATACACTATAAAAAACACTCCTTTAGATCTTTGTTTAATCAGTTATCACCTCTTTGTCTGTGTTTTGACTTTTCCTTTTCCTGGGGGAGTTTCTCTAAGACACATGTCCCTTATTTGTTTACAAACATTTACATAGCACTTACAATGTGCCTGGCACTGCCCTACGTGCTTCACATCTATCAACTTATTTATTCCTCACACAAAACCAATCCTTAGCTTGTAGATGTTGTACAGAAGGGTCTGGTTACTTCTCCAAGGGCCTGAGGCAGTAATTGATAGAGTCAGAATTCAAACCGGGTAGTACAGCTCCCAAATTCTTGCACTCCACTTCCAGCCTGTCCTGTGTCTTACACCGATGTCTTCATTTCTCCTTAGAAAAAAGGACAGCTTAATGAGTTCATTTTGTGTAACTTCCTTCAGGGTCTTTTTGTTTGTTGTTTTTCATCTGATACCTGGCTATATTACCTTAACTGTTTGCCAGCATGCAAACTTTCTGAGTTCTGTTAACTTTGAATACAATTGCTTTGTAGCTCATGTTAATACCTCTCATTAAAATCAGTTGAAAAATTGAAAAAAAACGGTTGACGCGTTTCTGTGTCTACTTAATGTCAAATAAGTAATTTCAATTCAACAAGCGCCTAGTAAGCATTCATTATGACTGAAGCTGACTTCTAAGAACTGAGAACAATAAAAAGACATATAAAACACCATCTCTGCCTTCAAGAAACCTACAATATTGTTAGAAAGAGAGATACAAATTTTTCTTTTGCTATTTGGTCGAATATTTTTAGCGTTATACAAGAAGTAAAAAGAAAAACTGCAGGAGCTGAGGGAAAAAGGATAGCCTACAGTGGGAAAGTAAGACTGTATTTGGGGGATGGTGCAAATATTTGAGGGATGATGCAGCTATCTGGTATGCTTGGAGTGGAGTACAGGCGTCTGAAGAAGAGGCCTGTGTTTTGGGACCAGATGTGAGAAGGTCTACCTGCTGATGGATGTAAAATTCCGTAAGTAGGCAATGGGCAAGCCATGTTATTCTTTTTTTTTTTTTTTCTTTTCAGTTGGTTTCTTATTCTGTCACCCAGACTGGAGTGCAGTGGCAAATCATGGCTCACTGCAGACTCCATCGCCTGGCCTCAAGTGATACTCCTATCTCAGCCTCCCAAGTAGCTGAAACTACAAGTGTGCACCACTACACCTGGCTAAATTTTTGATTTTTTTTTTTAGAGATAAATATTCATTATGTTGCCTAGCCTGGTCTTGAACTCCTGGGCTTGAACAATCCTCCTACCTTGACCTTTCAAAGTACTGGGATTATAGGTATGAGCTGTCACACCTGGCCAATGTCATTTTTAAAAATCAACTGTCTACATAGTGAAAATGGTACTTAAGGAGCCTATTCTTGAAGGGGGTCATCTATCTTTATGGAGGATCTATATTGCTTCTAATGTTTTCATATGATATATCATTAATTATTTAATTACATAATCTAAATAAACGAGAATACATTTTGTGATATATAATTTAGTTAATTAATTAATTTGCCATGTGATCTCAATGAGGTTAAGTCCTAATATCTCAGGTGAGTAAACTGAGGGTGATGTTGCTTACCTCACTTGCCCAAGATAACACTGTCAGTAGAGGCTAGATTCGAACTTGGATTTGTCTATATTTTTTTTTTTGAAACACTTTGCTGAAAGTGTATCAGGTAAACTAAGAAGGGAAATTCCATATGAGCATGTTTTAATTCTTTTGCTGGAAAATAAACAGCATGATAGAAAAATATTTTAAAATATTTGTAGTGTTCACTTGAGAGAGTTAAGACATGGGTGACTTTTTGTTTCTCTTCACATGACTTCAGCAACTTAAATCTGTTATCTTGCTAAGTCATAACAAATACCTGTTCATTTCAAATGAAAAGTACTTTGGGAATATATAGATTTAGCCATTTTAAAATCTTCAAACTGAATATAGACTGTCTGTAAACTCAAAGAAACTATCCATGTGAAATCATTGTAGAGGTTTTATTGTCTTATTATTTATAGAATGCTATTAAAAACTAAACTTTTAAAAAATGAAATGAATGTGATACTCTCAAAAACTATCAATTATTCACAGGTTTACTTTAACAGACATGTACATCTTGCTAAGCCCTAATTGTGCTACTTCTAGCACCTTCTAATATTATTTAAGGGGAAATAGGTGGAAAGTAAAGGAATGACATTAGGAGCTCTTCAAATAAGACAATAATGTCTTATTATAATTGTTACTATTTAACAAGTAGTGAATCGATTCTTATTAGCTCAGGAAAGGAAGAGGAGAGGGGAGTCTGTTATTCATCTTTATATCCTCAATGCCTACCATAGAGCAGGGCACATACTGAGTGACCAAAACCACTGGCTAGTGGCTACAGAGTGAGAACTCAAGTCCTCAAGTAGCTAGGGACTTTCCCATACTTGCAAAGCTAATATAATGACAGAGGCCCAGCTCAAACCCTAGTCTTTGTTTTTCATTTCCACTGTTATTTGTCCCACTTATGCCACTCATTTTGGTTCATCTATCCACTTAGCTACTCAACAGATTCTAACTGATGTCTTCAGTGGGCCAAATTCTATACTAGACACTAGGAAGATAAAGGTGAAAGCCATGGTCCAGTCTGTCTAAAACTTCTAAAGCTAATATGAAAAACGAATCATTGTGACACAATGTGGTTTGTCATATAATTGAGTTATATAATAATAATAATAATAATAGCTAACACTTTATAAAACATTTACTGTTTAAAGTGCTTTTAAGCCAGATTTAATTTAAAGTTTCAAACACTTCCAACAGATATATATATATATATATATATATATATATATATATATATATATATATATAAATTATCCCCATATAAATCTAGCAAGTGCAGACTGTCTGCCTACTGAGCTGATTCATGTTGTTTGGCTAACTCTAATATAACATGGAATAATATCTGCTTGCATTCAGATATCCTGGTCATTGAAGTGGAGACAATTATAAATCACTGGTTCCCAAATGCTACATGTTAGAATCACTTGGAAAACTTTTAAAAATATTAATGCTCAATTCATAATTAAACCAAAATTCTGAGGGTGGGACCAGACATCAATATTTTTTAAAGAACTCCAGGTGATTCCAATGAACAGTGAAGATGGATACCACTGCTATAAACTGTAAAGTGCTATACCAATGTAAGATTTCCCCCCCTTTTTATAATCTTTTAGCTTAGTTTCTAAAAGCTCAGAATCAGAAGACATGTGGATAACCAATTGCAGCCACCCAGCTGCCTCTTTTGTATCATCTGTGGGCTTACTAGGCATCTGTTGAGACAGCCTCTGATTAAGCAGGCAGTTATCATTACTTGTCACAGGGTAGGTGCTTTGCGGCTTAGCTCAAGGTTTGATTATAAAAAATAAACAGCCAGGTTTTGTCAGAATGCCAGAGGCACAAGAGAAAGGGAAATGCACTCCTGCATGTGGACCCTGGGAGTCAGGTCAGGGAACCTGCAATGAACTGAGTATTTATGGTGTCCTCTGCCACCAGCAGCTGGTGTCAACAAGGCTTGAAGTAGTGGGTTTGCTTGTTTTTAAAGAGGAAGTGAGATAAAAGAAGTCAATTATGTGTAAGGGAAAAATCAAGGAATTTGAAATTAGGCCAAGATTAGTAGTCCAGGATTGCCACATTCTCATTCCAGAATAAGATAAGTAGGGAAAGAATATCTTCCTAGCAAGGTTATTGTGAAAACTAAATTATATATAAAGTGGTTTGTGTATATTAATATTTTAAGGTAATTAGAAGTGATTATTACTATTGCTGTTGTTACAGTTCTTATATTAAAACAATTCTATAATTTTCTTTGATCTTTACCCACACATTCAGAACATGGACTCTATGTCTAGCATGAAGAAGCATGGTACTAATAACTTTTGGTACCAAAAATCTGAGTTTTAAACAGGAGTAGGTGTGTTAATTTTTATGCAATATCTGAAAAATTACTTCCAGGAAAATTCCGAATAAGTGTTTATTTCTTGTGACTATCGTCTCTCTTTTTTTTTTGGTTTTCTTAGAAAGGACCAGTACATGGAATGAGTAGATATGAACCAGATCCAGAAAGGTATGATCCTCAGGTTTGGTTGAAGAGAGATTATTAACATAAAAGAACAGCCAGGTATTCTTTGTTTGACAGTGACATTAGAGTAAGATAAGCCCACAAGAGGTCCCAAAGAGAGGAATAGGAAAGATGTGAAGAAATTAAATTTGAGATCACTAGTTAAATATCCAAACTTGGTTTAAAATGTAAGGATACCATGCAATGTATGCCTGCTGTGGCTAGCCTGGTTTAATGTATAACTGGAAGAAGCCCCTTGCCCAACAAAAACTGATGTAGAATAAAAAATCTCTCTAATTGTTTACAAAAGATGTTATTAAAGTCTTAACCAGATTTTTGTTACCTAAAGGAGTTTCCATGAAGAGGTACATAGTCATGAAAAGACCCATTTAGACCCCAGCGTTAGTGTAGTAAAGAGATACCTTCATCTCTCACAATAAAAATAAACTAAAGGAGGTTATTTTTAGGATCTCTACATGGATTAAAAAAAAATCTTGAGAAGCACTGAGAACATAAGATTCAAAAGTTTTCAGGGTCATGAAGATGGAGCTAAGGCTTTTTTATGGATGTTTAGGGATGTCAGAGATATAAATCACTTCCTAGCGCTTTGTCACTAACATGATATAGTTATCTTTCATTTGTCTCCTTCTTTCTATCCTGCTACAAGTTGCATTTATGTGATTGTAGGTCATCATACCCTTTTTCATTCTAGCTCACTACCCTGACCTTTACCAAAGGCTCTCAGTAATAAATGGCAGATTTTGAAGACAGGAGAGAAAACCTGATCAGCTCATCTTATTTCTTTCAGCCAGGCTTACACATCCCTGGACTTCGTAGTGATTGGTTGCCTTGGATCAGGTGCTCACTTCTGGCCCAGGAAACTACTTTCAGGTAGAGGGACTTCCAGAGTCCAAATATCACCAC
Source organism: Carlito syrichta (assembly GCF_000164805.1). Lineage (NCBI taxonomy): Eukaryota > Metazoa > Chordata > Mammalia > Primates > Tarsiidae > Carlito > Carlito syrichta. The sequence goes on from NW_007253020.1 coordinate 102,558, forward strand.
TTAGCCCCCCAGCGTCTTTGGTTAGGAGCAGCTTCCCTTTGAGGACAATATGGGTAGGAAAGAAATTGTGACTGACACATTCAGCACTTTTCTAAGTCTTCATAATTAGTGACAGAAATGAGATTTAACTTTTGCTTTAAGCGCAAGACTTTAAAAAAATTATTATATCACAGTTGCCTCTGAGGTCAAAATGTGAGCATTACCCCTTATTTATCTCTAAGTCATTTTTCTCTTCTCTACACACACATACATGCACTCACACTCTTATACAATATATTGTCTCTCCTTTGGTTTTCTCTCCCACCTTCCTTCTCTCTCTCTCTCTCTCTCTCTCTCTCTCTCTCTCTCTCTCTCTCTCTCTCACACACACACACACACACACACACACACACACACCTTAAAATGTTGTATGCATAGAGTCCTACATTCTCTGGCATGGTAGAACACAGATTTATAACTCAGCCTAGACCTCAAGCATTAGGCTTGATAAGCTAATCTTCTCTGATAATGAATGGAGAAGATAAGGGCCCATTAATAGTTATCATATAAGTAATTTTACTAGAGAAAAACATTTTTGGTTTGTTACTCAGCACATTAGTGGTTCTCCTCATAATAATTTCAAATCATATAGGTAGAGATGAAACACTTAACTATGATTCTTATGACGATCTCTGACAGTAGGCAGCAATTGGATCTGTCACTAGCTCTTGATTATCTACATTACAAGGATGATCACTCACTTTCTCTACAGTAGCTTCAACACCCAAGATAAAATATTTAGGATCATTAACTGTTACTTAGAATGAAAATATAAAAAAGGTGAACTGTTTTTCTTTCTTATCCCAAAGCCACAATTATGGATATTCTATTTTTGACCCAAAATAAGAAACTTAGAAGTATGAAAAAAAGATAGTAATGGTCAAAAGCAATGAAAGGTAGAATTTTTAGCTAGTAAGTAAGCCTGTTGTTCCCTGTTATTACTAAAAAGAAAGACATCTTTTAGGGTTTATGAAATATCCAGTGGGTTTTGGAAAATCCTTGGCAAACATCTAAAAATATGTTTTGAATGTTTTCATCTCAAACAAATTAAAAGCATATTTTTTCCTGGCACTGTTCTCCTTCATTCTAAAGGATATGTGTGTTTTCTCAGAGAAATTTTAGGCATGTGGCTCTAATTTTCATTTAACTCATTATGATATTGTTTCGTAAGAGATATTCAATGGCTAAAAGTCCTCATTACATTTTTTTTAATACAAGCTGGAAACCACCCCCCAACCCCTTCTTTTGGAAATAAGAAGTCAGAGAACCAGAGCTAGAAAAGAGCAAGGAAGTCCAGCAGGCTTTCTTTGACAGGACACAATCAACCCTGCTCCATTTTCTTTAAGTAAGAAGTTACTCCCTGAAGTCAAGTACTTTTCTGAAAAGACTGTCCTGGAATGCAACTCTTCCATTAAATGTGATACAGTTCCAGTTGGAAGGAGACTGCTTTTTCTGTGTGTCTTGGAAAATTGTGAAAATCATGCCAGATCTACTGACAATATATTTACATCATCCTAGTCACTGGAAGTGGTTCTGCTCTATAGAAAGTCATTGTCTTCCACTATCTTTCGGAAATCTTAACACCCTCCCTTGTTTCTCAGACAGTGTTGTGACTATTTCTGCAGTTCAATTAGTCTGTGTAGATTCCTGTTTGTGGCTAATGTTGATAACAATAATCCACTAAGCTTTTCAGATAGCTCTCTAAAATGAGCAGTTTCCTGTGGTCAGTCACCTCAGCATATGCTTTACAAAGCTAATTTTTTCCCCAGTGTTCTAATACTTTCCTTTTGTTTTTCTTCTAAATACTTCTGAAAGGGAGGTTTCCCTATGCCACAAGAAAATACGGAAAAACACACATAGTGTATTTTTGTGTGTATGTGTGTATATGTATGAATATAGGTTGTTTCTAATTTTCTCATCTATTCAGTTTTTCAAATTTAATAGCACCTACAATAGTTCAGGAATTGTCAAAGATATCAGAGATGAAAATTTAAAAAAAACCCAAAATTTCTGACTTCAAGGAGCACAAAACATAGCATTTGAGAAAATAAATGAATAAAGAAATATCATAAAGCACAATAATAGAAGTGCATTGGAAACTAAAATAAGGGTGTTTTCAACTCCTCAGGGACAATGAGGAAAGATTGCTAAGAGTAACTGAGAGAGCTTGGTCTTCAAAATGAATAGATATTACAAAATAATATGATTAGATCTTTTTCATGCAGACAAGGGGTCAGTCAGTCTAGGGTGAAGTACCTGTATAAACAGAGGCATGAAAATGAAAACTTCTGGCCTATTTGGAGCATGGCCAAGCTTTTGGCATGACTGGTTCTGTAGGTGAGAGATATCTCTAGAGAGGTCTGATGAAGGGAGTTGTAGGCTGTGGTAGAACTCAAGACTTTATTCCAAAGACAATGGAAATGATTACATGGTCATGTTTACCTTTTTGAAAAATTATTTTGGTGGTTTTATGGCAGATTGATTAAGAAGTAAGGTAGAGAGTGAGACTAGAGAAAAAATTACATATCTAAGATGCTTATGTCAAAAATCTGGGTGAGAGATGTTTAGTATACGAATTAAGGCAGTGTCCATAAAGATGGAGAGAAACAGAGAAGAAAAGCATTGGGGAAGTAGACCTGACAGAATTGGTTGCCTTTGTGTAAGAATGAGAGGAAATGAGTGATCTAAAATTATGTCAGAGAGGAGAAAGAATGGAATTTGGGGGAGGATGATGAATTCTGCTTAAAACATGGTGAATTTCAGGTGGCTGTGTGACATCTATTTAAACAAATTGTAGGTGGGTCTCACCAAATCCTACAGGCTTCCCTCTGTTTTATGTTAATGAAATAGAACAAGTAAGTAGGCATTCTAATCAGATTTATTTGTTTGACAGAACTTTGAGAAACATGCCACAGGGAAGGCAGCACCTACTTTTACATTCATACCCACTAACCCCCTCATTGGCCCTTTAGACTGCCTCCCATCAAGATCTTGCTATGAACACACTACTCTTACCAAAGTCTCACTATTCTCCTTCTCTCCTTATGGTTTTCAAGTTACTTTCTACTGATTCCTCTACCAGGAGCCTGTTGTGTGTGCAAGAGATGAATGTGCCATCAGTAACTTCCTTTCATGTCATTGGCTTCTGCAAGAGATTCATACTCTTTTGCCACTCATATTTTATTCCATTTACTTTGTCCAAGTATTCTCTGTTTCTTTATCATTACCTCTGTTATATATATTTAATAAGAATTCTGTTTCTAAAGCAATGTGCTTGTTTATAGACTGACATGCTTGTATTGTGGCTACATCTCCTGAATCTATGGTCAATAGTTTCAGGGGATCAACTCTTCACTCTTAAAACATATTTTTGACAGTCAGGGTAATTCCAACATTTCCTTCTGGATTGTCACTAAACACCTCTACCTAAAGGGCTGCCTCCTACACACAAAACATAAAATATCTTGTCTCCATTATTCTTTCAGAATTGAATTTTGCCCTGCCCCATGGCATGCAATTTATAGCATTTTACTGTTGCTTGCCATGTGTGATTGTTACTAATTACCTTTATGGGTATATCTTGCAAAGAAATATTTTATACTGCCTTTTATCACCCAGAGTGTCCATTTTGGTAGACACATAAAGTTAAAAACTCAGTAACCATTAATTGAATGAAAGGATAAATACTATTATCATCAGTGATTTTGGAAGCTGCATGCAGTCTAGTTTATCTGATGTAAGTATAGCTACTCCTTCTTTGTTTGTTTGTTTGTTTCCACTTGAATGGAATCTCTTTTTTTATCCCTTAACCTTAAGTCTGTTTGTCTTTGTAGGTTAGGTGGGTTTGCTGTAGGCAGCATATGGTTAGGTTGATTTCTTATCAATTCAGCCACTCTGTGCCTTTTCACTAGAGAACTGAGCTATTTACAAGGACTTACCACTGCCATTTTGTTGTTTATTTACTGGTTGTTTTTAACTCTTCTCTTCTTTTTCTTCCTTTCTTACTGTTTTTCTGTGTGGCTAAGTGATTTTCCCTGGTACTATGTTTTAATTTGTTGTTTTTTATTTTTGTGAATCTATTGTAAATTTCTGCATTGTGATTACCGTGAGGCTTACAAAAATTCTTATAGATATGAACCTCGTATTAAAGAAATAAAAATTTATCTTAGGCCACAAAGAAAATAATAGAAACAGAAAAAAATGATAAAAATCTACATTTTTAACTCCATATCCTCCCCATTTTGACTTAATGTTGTCTCTATTTACATATTTTTATGTTGCCTATTCTTTAATAGATTGCAGCAGGTATTGTTTTAGATAGATTTGTCTTTTGAGTTTCATACTAGAGTGACAAGTGGATTGTACAACACAATTACAGTATTAAAGTATTCTGGGTTTGCCTGTATGCTTAATTTTACAAATGAGTTTTATCAGTGTTTTTTCTTTCAGATTAAAGAACTCCTTTTAGCATTTCTTGTATGACAGGTCTGGTGTTGGTGAATTCTCTCAGCTCTTATTTGTCAGGAGAACATTTTATCTCTCTTTCATATTTGAAGTATAACTTTGCTATGATAAAATGTTCTTAGATATAGGGGATTTTTTTTTCTTTATTTCTTTTAGCACTTTAAAAATGTCCTACCTCTTCCGTCTATATGGTTTCTGTTGAGTAGTCTGTTACCAGACAGATTGGAGCTACTTTATGTGTTATTTGCTTCTTCTTTCTTGCTGCTTTTAGAATCATCTCTTTGTCCTTGTCCTTTGAGAGTTTGAATATTATATACCTTGGAGTAGTTCTATTTGGTTTGAATCTGTTTAATGTTCTGATCTTTCTATAGATATTTATGTCTTTCTCAAGTTTTGAAAAGTTTTCTGATACTATTTCTTTAAATGAACTTTATACCCCTTACTCTTGTTCAACTCCTTCTTGAACACCAATAATAATTAGATTTGGTCTTCTGAGGTAATTTTCTATATCTTGTGGGTGATTGTCATTCCTTTTCAGTCTTTCTTCTTTTTTCTCCTCTGACTGTGTATTTTTAAATAGCTTGTTTTTAAATGTATTGATTCTTTCCTCTGCTCGATCCATTCTGCTACTTAGAGTCCCTAATGAATTTCACAGTTCAGTGAGTATATTTCTCATTTTGAAGATTTCTATTTGATTTCTAAAATTTATTTCAATTTCTGTTAAATTTCTCGGATAAATTTCTGAATTATTTTTCTGTGTTATCTTGGGGATCACTGAGTTTCCTTAAAACTTCTATTTTGCATTCTTGTCAAAGAGTTCAACATATCACTGTCTCATTAGGGTCGGTTGCTTGTTCCTTGCTTTGTCTGTTTGAGGAAGTCATGGTTCTCTACTTGTTTCCTGTGGAGTTACATCTATGTCTTTGCATTGAAGGATTAGTTATTTATCCCAATCTTTTCTGTCTGGGATATTTTATTAGATATGTTTGCTTGGAGATTCTTTGTAATTTACCGGTTGATTTTATTTTTTAAATACTTTTTTTCCAGCTAGGTCTTGCCCCTCTTTTGGCGCCAGATGCCACTTTAAATCCAGTTTACCTTCATTCTAGTAAGCCATCAGAGTACCTCCTGTCCAAAATGAAGCAGGACCCAAAGAGGATATTTCAGTAGTGTGGAAATGCTGGTTAGGGGTTAGGGCCCAGAAGACCTGCAAAACAAACTTCTTAAGACATGGTACTGCTGAACAACTCTGATTTAATCTCTTCTTTGGTTGAGTTACAAAACAGAATTTCCAGGGCTGGATATGTTAGTCTACCTTCCCCCTTCCTCTTTTGTTTCTGTCAGCCCTCAGCATACTTTTCCCTTCACATGCTTCCTGTGGGTTGAGGCAGAGACAGTTCTCTTGTTAGGGAACCCATGAAGCTTGTCTACCTCAATCTCACTCTTTTCTGTGTAGAAACTGTGAGTAGGGGGAAAATTTTCCATGTGGTTGCTGCTGGGCAGACTAGGGGGAAGAGTATCATGGAAATGGAAGTTCAATTTTCCTATTGTCTGCTAAGAGTTTTTCATTGCTCTGTAGCCCCTGAACTGTCCTATTTACATATTTGAGGTCTGGGATATATCTGGTCATAATCTTGATGCTGTATATTTGTTTTTGGTTTTTTGTTGGGGAGGGAAAGTGAATCCAGTTTGTGTCTGTGCCATCATTTTGGAACCAGAAGCCCACCTGTGATAATATAGATATTTGAGTCACATACTCTGGATTTAATTTATTACTCAGTTATTTAGTAAATACATATTATTTAATGCCTCCAAACCTCAGTTGACCCATCTACAAAATGCAGACATTATAGGATGACAACAATAGTAATAATAACACTCATGGAATACTTAAAGCACTCCCATTCACCGTTTTAACTCATGTAACCCTCATAAAAATCTGTGTGTTAGATACTGCTATTATCCTTGTTTTTCAGATAAGTAAATAGTGTCATGGAGCAAGTCAGTAACTTGATAAAAGTTTCTTCACAGATTTAGTGTAAAGATATATTTAATATAGCAACATTTTTGAAGTACCAAGTACAGTTCCTGACACGGTAAATAAATACTCATTTTATGTTAGTTATTTTTCCCCTTCTTGTCCATCTCATTCACTTTTAAAGCTCAGAGGACTCATTGGAGAAACCAAATAAAGGAACTGAGGACACTGAGTTTTGAAAATGAGAGAATTTTGTAAATCAATTAGTTATTGTTGCTATTACTTATCAACAAGACATCAAGCCTAAGCCTGAAAAACTCTAGTTTTGCAACAGCAGAATAAAGCATACAAAATGCATTTAAAAACAAGTTTCAAATTAAACACTTTCTAGTTATAATGCATAGGGGCAATTTTAAAGATAAAAGCTACTTATTTAGTGCCCTCTCAGTGCATTTAGTACTGTGGGATTTTAAATGGACTAATCTTTCTTGGCCTTGTGACCTTGAAAATCTGAAGGGAAAAGTTAAACAAATGTTGCATAGGTTAACCATGAAACCAACATAAACACACTTTCTTTCCAAAGTGTTCATACTGAAGTTTGATGGAAACAGATCCAAGAGATAAGGAGATAAAGGTCTGTACATAAGGCTAAGCTTTGTTGTGCTTCAGCATATTTTTGTCTTATGAGCAAATTCATAGTTACGCTGTGTTTTAGCTCTTTTTAAGTTGAGTCATCTGTATATCGTAAAGTAACTTTGAAGTAAATTCACATTTTATCTGTCTTTCCATGTGCACTTCATTTCCTTTAACCACTGGTTTTGAAATCCCATTGCCTAAAGCTTTCACGTTTGTTGGAGAAGAGTTTCCCCCACACACCCTCTAACTTGTCTTTTAGGCAGGGATAAACAGTGACTGGTGATCAGTATAAATTAAAAGATTCATCTCAGAAATACTCAGTTTATTGCAACAATGAATCCCTCTTATTTCTCATCACGTAGGCTTTAGAAGCCTGTGCATCTTAATCCATGTGTCTTTACTACTCCTTTCCCTTCTTCTTCTTTTCTCCCTTTTTTTTTTTTTTTTTTTTGAGATGAGAGTTGAGTTTAATGGTTCTCAGAAAGGGCAGAAAGAAAGGCAGTAATAGGCAGAAAGAAGGTGGAAAGAAAAGAGTGCAGAGATATTCACAGAAGGCCATGCCTCCAGTTCCCAGGATTCTTAAATCTTGGGTTATTTCCAAGGTATCTGGGTAAATATCAAAAAGTAAATAACAGCCAGGAAAATTGCTCCCCCCAATACAGTGTTTGACCAATACAGAGAAAAGAAAGTTGGGAGATCCCTGGAAACTTTTAAACGTTCATAATTTTTGCAGTGTTCCATGTCCCCAGCAACTGATAACTGGTTAGCTATCTCCCTTTATTTTCATTAAAAATATTGACTTCTTAAGGACAAAACCTTTGACTTTCATCTCTATAACACTGGTGTTTCTTAGCAGGCTTTCAGGAAATGCTTGTTTGGTCAATGAATAAATAAACTTTCTTTATCCCAAAAGGATAAAGATGGTTATCATAGAAATGGTATGGGTGATTATCACAGAAATGGTATGGGTGATTATCACAGAAAAAACTGAAATCAGTATCTAGAAAGCAAACTATTTCTGAAGCCTCTAAATATAGGAAACTTCTATTCCTAGATAATGAAAAATATGTATAAATAAACCGATATTAGCACTTCTTTTATTTACATCAAGGGGAAAATAAATCTTGGATACCTTAATAAAAATGGAAATAATTAAACCACTCAAAATTAGGGTGAATAAAAAAAGAAAATAAGTGAAAATCCCAAGAGATCTGTCCATCTATCTATGTATTGACCTATTTATACCTCGTATTTTAAAAAATATAACCCATCTTGTGTAATTTTTTTGTTTCAGAACCTTCTATTCTTACCTAGCTTTTCATATATTTATTATTTTCTTTCTTATTGGATTGTAAGCTCCTTAAAGCAGAGAGTATTGTATGCTTTATCACATGCATAGCATTTTAAATACAGTTTATGTATGTGTCTGAGCATGTGTATACCATCTCATATTTATCTAATCACTAGGAGAGGTGAACATAAAAGCAAGAGTCAAGCACTAATGCTGTAAGATCTTTAGGTAGTATAATCGCATATACAAAACAATGGTATTTACTTGCATGTTCATACATATTTACAGTGATTACATCCTATCTAGTCATATATAATAGCTAGCAAGTGGTGGAACTGAGATTACATGCAGTGGTCCTAGTATCTAAGTTTATAGTCATCATGCTATTAAAAGTATTGTGGACAATGCATCGATCACACATATTAACATACAACCACTCGGCTTATGGCAATGTGTGGTCTGATAGAGCAAGGAATTATGGCATGCTGGAAAGAGAACTGACTGGTCCTTCCCATAGATATAAACAACTTTTTTTCTGTGGATTCCTAGTATAGACCTATACTTGGTAATCTCCTTGGACTTCTCCTGGTTTCTAGGAATGATCAGTGAGAGAAAAGATCAGTCTGCTTTACAAAGTCTTTATGATTTATTGACTTCATTAGGGACATTGGCATCAAGAAATCAGGCAATATATTGACATTCAAAAGTGTACTTTCTGCTTCTGTGGTGTTCTGTAGTGACCTGTTCCACCTACTTTACAGCTCAATGCACTGGAAGCCATTTCCCAACCAAAACTTTAATTATTAATGTAAAAGTGTTTAAAACATGTCCATTAAGGCTGATAAAGTTATGTTTGATTAACGGGCTTTTCATAAATGCACTGACACAAATTAAAAAAAAAAATTAATTCAGCCTGCAAATGAACATCATCCATTTTGCTATCATATTTTATCAGTCTGTAAAGTGCATTCTCACTTCAGTTTTCAGCTCTGAATGCAGAACACTGTGAAAAATGACAGAATTTTAATGAGAAAGTGAACAACATGCCATCAACACCCTTTTGCCAGTAAAAATGGCACAACATCAAAGCTTTAAATCATGTTCCCTCCACACCTTTGGACATCTGTGATTCTGTCTGAGTCCTCAAAATCTGCTACATCCATCACCAGGTGCAGCCTTTAAACATGAAGGCGCTGTCTACTTCGCTGGTTGGCATGGCAACAGTTGTCAAATCATCCCTTGATAATGCTCTTTAATTGATTGTATAAATTATTCTGAGATATGTGATTGCAAAATGATGTACTGAAGCTCTTAAGTGAGCAGATCAGCCTAGCTGCATTTAAAGGTGCATTGCATCCCCTGCCTTTGCCCAGGAAACGGACCCTCTTAAAGTGCAGGAACACTTGGGATGAAGCATCAATATTAAGCATTAAGGAAAAGTTTAAAGCGATGGCATGGTAATTGCTACTCCGGGTGCATGTTAACTTGCTAAAACCCAGCAGACTGCATACTGCATGCAGCTGTAAAGAAGTTCTTAAAATCACATATAGAAATCAGTCTATTCAAAGATAGGATTATTACCAGAATTGAGTTTATGATTGCATTGATGGAGAAGTTATAGGCTATTTGGAGACACATGGCGTCATCTTTCTTCATTAGCATGCCTTGGGCTTTTTCTTCTTCTGATTCTCTATATACAATTAGTGCAGAGTATGTTGCCAATATACTGGCTCGCCTGTTGCTGCCATCTCTCAGCTGAAAGGCATTCTGTGATTTCTGGCATCTCTATTCAATTGTGAACAACATGGAAGTGATTAACTTGGAAACTATGCCTAAAGCATCTTGTTATTTTCATTTCAAGTCTTTTTTGTTTCCCTCTATAAAATAGCCCTCATAGCATTCTCCCTCCTCCCAAAGTGGAGAAGATAAGCACAATGTAATCTACGTGAAAGTATAAGCTAAGGGTTCTCAAAGTGTAGTTCCCAGTCCAGCAGCATCAGCATCACTTGAGAGCTTATTAGAAATGCAGACTCATTAGATACCCGGGGGTTGGAGCCCAGAAACGCGTGTTTTAACAAGCTTTCCAGGAGATACCAATGCAGCTCGCATTTGAGAACCCTTGGAATAAGCCAGGGTTAGTCAGACATTAGAATTACCTGGAGAACTTTTAAAACTGTAAAAACCTGGGATGTACCCCGCACAGATTTATATTCCATTGATCTGAGAAAGAGCCTATGTACCTGGTACTTAAGAAAACTTCCCCATATAATTCTGATGAGCTGAGAGGATTAAAGAACTCTAGTATGAGACAATGACATTAAATGTGAGGTCTTTAAATGTTTAGGAGATGGGTACTTTCAGATAGTTGTGTCATTTTTTTGGTTTTTCCTTTTTATTCCTATTTTACATTTGTTCATTTAGTTGTACTTTCACCACTTACTTACTGAGTCTCTATTATTTGCCATGTCCTCTACTTGACTTTGGAGCTATAAGGGGAAGCAGACATAGTCTTTAAGTTGGGGGAGGGGCAGACAGTATGTAAATAAATAGAAAGAAAATATATATAATTATATGTTGTGACAAATGCATTAAAGGAAATGAGTTGGATACTGTAATAAAGAATTCAGTAGACCTGCTTTATATAGGGTAGTTAGGGAAATCTTAAAGGGGTAAGCTGAAAACTAAGATCTAATAATAAAAATACTATGATGAGTTAAGACATGGCGAAGAATTGAAGGTAGCCTATGTGTTTGGGAATGGGTTAGGGGCGTGTTCTCTGCAGAGGAAAGAGTGAATACAGAAGCCGTAGGAAAGAAAAATAACTTTTCTTCTTTCTTTCTTTCTTTCTTTTTTTTTTTTTGAGTTGGAGTTTCCCAGGCTGGAGTGCAGAGGCACACAAGCTCACGGCCACCCCAGCGTCGACCTGCTGGGCTCCGCCGATCCTTCCGCCTCATCCTTCTGAGTAGCCAGAAATACAGATGTGTGCTACCATGCCCGCTAATTTTTTTCATTTATTGTAGAGATGAGGTCTCACCAAGTTGCCCGGGCTGGTCTTAAACCCGCGGGCTCAGGTAATTCACTCTCCTGGGTCTCCCAAAGTGCTGGGATTACAGGCTGAGCCACCGACTGGCCAACTTTTATCCTTAAAGAGACAGGGTCTTGTTCTGTCAGCTAGGTAGAAGTGCATTGATGGAGTCATAACTCAAAGCAGCCTCTACTTCGTGGTCTCAAGTAATCCTCCTGCCTCAGCCTCCCGAGTAGCTGAGATTACAGGGATGTATCACCATGATTGGCTATTTTTGAAAACAAAATAATTTAAAGATGAGGTCTTGTTATGTTGCTTAGGTTGACCTCAAACTTCTGGACTCAAGCAATCCTCCTGCCTCAGCTGCCCAAAGTGCTGGACTACAGGTGTGAGCCACCTGCCTGACTGGAAACATACTTTCAAGGAACTGAAGGAAGGTCACCATGCATGAAATCTGAGAACCAGAAGACAAAGACCCAGATGAGTTTGGAAAAGAAACTATGAGATGTGGATTTGAGACGAGATGCAATAAGGAACCACGTATGAGCCACTGTGTGGTCTAAAGAAGATGAAATAACGTGAGTAGATGTCCTCAAGTGATTTCAAATTAGTGATGTCAAGGAATCTTTTTAACTAATCATTTTTCATAAGGTTTCTTGTTGCATAATCAGATTGCTGTCACTTCAGCTAAATGTTTTGACTCCCACACTTTAAGGAATTGTTGACCTTCTTGGCTTGGTTTGCTAGAGTATCTTTGGATAGTATGCAGCCTGAGTTGACAGAATTTTGTGTTGACTTTTAAATCTGGAGTGGCAATGAAAATCTTAAGATACAGGTAGATTTAATGGGATTGGTTTGGTGGGGGGGGGGCTTAACTTAATCTTCAATTATTAGCCGCATTGTATAGTGAAAACTATTGTTGTAAGTTTTGTAAGTAAGATAGAAGCTTAGGGATGTCTCGAAGAAGAAGGAGAAGGAGAAGGAGAAGGAGAAGGAGAAGGAGAAGGAGAAGGAGAAGGAGAAGGAGAAGGAGAAGGAGAAGGAGAAGGAGAAGGAGAAGAAAGAAAGAAAGAAACCAAAAACACACATGCAAGCTTGCTTTGCCAGACTTCTTTGTACCTCTTTTAGTGTTCTATAAATTCATATACCCTAGTTTATTATTACCACAAGTTATTTCTATCTTTGAATTTTAATGTCTTATAAACATCAGAATTTCCTTTGGAACTAGTCCCAGCAGAAACAAGCATCTTCTGGCCAAGTTACCTATCAAAAGGAATATCAAACAACCCAGTGATTAAGTGTCCATTTGCCATACAAGATGTCCAAAGTTTGAAATAATTAAATTAGATCATATCAAAGGTTTATATTAACTCTATAAAGAACAGCATGCCAGAAACAATACAAATTTTAGAGAAGCCCTTGTAAAAACCATTTATTAAAATTGTTAAAAAGGAATACTCTGATGGTTAGTAGGAAAAGTGTTTCTTTAAAAAAATCTTTTTTTTTTCACCATAAAGCTAAAGGTATAGATAGAAATAGAATAGAGAGTGAATTGTAATGGAGACTGGAAACTTTGTTGGTTACTTCAGGTGAAGCCTGTGGTAAGTTAATAATCTGTTCTCTCAAGCACTCTCTTTCTCCAGTGCTTGTTTGAGATTTAAAATAAGAGCAAGTCAACTGTCACACTAAAAATGTTTAGGAAGATTGCTCACTTTATTTTTTTAGAGGTCATCAGATGGCAAGGATAGGCAGTAAAAGAACCATGGGAAAGGACATTGAGGTAACTGAGAGAAACAGGAAGTGACAAGTGGGTGCAATAAAGGAGATTCTTTTAGATCATCTTGTCCTATTTTAGAGAAACTTGGTTTAAAAGCAACATGAAGATGGTGACTTTAGCTGTTATCAACTTGTTATGAAAAATCTCTAGACCTAGTATCTCACATAATTTTCCCTTGGGGCAATATCACTTCTCTTTGAAAAACAACTTTGAAAACATTTAAATATATATGCAGAGAAAAATAGCATTTTCTCCTTAAAATTACACTTATCGACAAGCATATCGGGAAAAAAAAAATAAAGAACTTCACTTTGTGTAGACATCTGGAATGGAATGCTGGAATTATCTTTTATATTCCACAAAATAATATACCAAATTATCTCCATTCACTCTCCATTTTCAGATTGTGCTCTACAGGCACATTGTACAGGAAACATCAGCAGTTAAAGGGAAATTGTGGAGAAAGAAAGCCTGGAGTTCACATATGTTCAGACACAGAGCATCCTATGTGATCAGTAATGGCACAATGCATACTGGGGATATCTTTGTGATGTTGCTTCCACTGGGATAATTAAGAGTGACAGTGTGAGCTCAGAGGGAGAGGTGAACTACTAAAAAAGTGTGTGAGAATTTCTCAGAAAGAGGAATGAGGACATCATTCATTTCTTGAATGTTTTCTGAATATTTACTGTGTGACCTGCACTGGGGCTACAAGAAGCTTATTGTATATTGCAATAGACAGTAAAGAAGTAATTATTACAAAGTAGCATGATAGTAACAATAAAAATGCTAATGTTTATTGAGTGCTTTTTACCTTGTTCAAAGTTTTTCTATCTTATTTATTTAAACTTCACAAAAACCTAGGGTGTTTTTGTGATGTTTACTAGTTGTGAAGTTTACTTTTTCTATTACTGTATATGTTACAATTAGTATTGTTGCCCAATTATATAGATGAATAAACTGAGGCCCGGATAGTCTAAATATGAACCTAAGCTTACTCACATGGTAAGTAGAAGAGTGGAGTTTCAGCTTTGTGTGACTCCGGAGGCTGTGTTTTAACCTCTCTGTTACACTGCCTGTGGAGAGGAGAGAAGGGAAAGAACATAGGGTTTGAGGCCCTGACCTGGACTTAAGAAAGAAAGGGGGAGTTGAAGAATGCTTCCTTGAGAAAATGACTTTCTAGTGACTCCCTATTCTTTCATCTTTTGTTTTTCCAACAAGGGAAGTCTAGGGAAAAAAATAATCACTGGTGGGCTTCCCATAAGAGGCTGCATACCCTGGTGGTAAAGAACTTTCTTGCTGAGCTGGACTACCAGGGTGAACCTTCACTCACCACATAAGTGCTATACCACTTTAGGCAAGAGTCTATAAAATGGAGATAGAGATTTCTACCTCGTAGGTTTATTAGGGGTATTAAATTAAGTGAACTTATTTCTGTAAAATATTTATACATAGCATGCATTACCCAAGTATTAAATACATTTGCAAAGATTACAATACCAAAAATAACTACAGAGATTCTTCTTTGGGGGAATTAGTAACAAATGACTTTGCTTGAGAATGCCTCCCAGTTTCTACACTTTTTTCATCATTAGTGGGACATGAAGGTTTTGGTGGTTAATAGAGAGGAGAGTCTTCAAATGAAATGGGCTAAATCTCTCTGGTTTAATGAAAAGAACCTGGGATGATTTGGGTTCAGACATTCCTAGATTCACATCCTAGCTCTGCCTCTTGGATTTTGAACACATCATTTAAAAAACTTTATTCTCAGTTTTTGCATTGGTGAAACAAGAAAAATAACTGCTACAATAAAATAATTTTTAATGACAGAGCTCTATAGAGACAAAAATATTAGCTATTAAAAATACTACCACTTATTAGCTGAGCAATTTAGAAAAGGCTAATTTATTTCTCAGTTTCACTTTGCTATTGTATATCAAGATTTATAGTAATTATAGTATTTATATATGCAGTATTAAAGTAGATAAGACAGTGTGGTTTTGATGCAGGGAAAGACAAAGAATGAGTGAGATAGCAATGACAGCTCATCAAATTGCTGTTTCTTTGTTTATCAGATGTGGTAGTTGACTTATGTTTAGGGATCATGTATGCTGATGAGAGACAAATTTGAATGGCTCTGGAAGCTTATTTTCTACCTCCTTTTGGTAGCTTAGCAGAGAGCTGGCTCAGCAGGACTGAGCCATTCTGCTACAAGATAGCAAGACCGTTGGCTGGTGTCAGCAATCAGGTAGGCAAGGCTTTATCTAGGACCCTGGTGTCTGAAGGCCTTGATCTTAAGTATGTATAACCACTAGTGTTGTTCCTAGGGCTGGAGATCCTTGGAAATATTTTTTAGTACTCAAAAAAACTAGCTATTATAATTAGTTATAGTACCTGCAGGTACTATCCTATAACTATGTACCCTGATGTGGAGACTGGGCTCATTCTCTTCGAGAGTGCTTGCTGTCATTGTGTTCAGCCTGCTAGCCTGGACATACCCCTCTCTCCTGGAATCTTGGCCATGGTGTGTGATGACAACCTATGCCCCACCTATGCTGCAAAATAATGACAGTGCAACACATATGTTCTTTTGCTTCTCTCCTTCTAAGCTGTGTTCCCCAATAAACTCTATATTATGTTTATACCACGTGACACAACTGCTGTTTATCCATGACCCCCTTGCATGACAAGCAGCAAACATATGTCTTTAAGTCATACTCTGAGCTGCAAAGCATTCTTACTGTAAGTGGCATGGGGAGAGCCTGAGACCAACCTCTGGAACAGTTACATCAAAAGAAATTGTGGGCAGAATAACATTCTGTTATTTCAGTGATTTCTCGTCCCTTCTGCTTCTCCCATACTTTCCTTTTTGTTGAGTAGTTGTAGTGGAGTCATGATTCATGCAAGTTAAATGCATGTATGATTCAACTGTCCACTTTATTTTATGAGAGGCTTTGATAATTTCAGGGGAATGACCCATCCCACACTTGAGAAGAAGTGGACAAGAGGTGAGTGGTGTCCTCTCCCTGAAGGCCGGGGTAAAGGTAGCAATGGTGGTGGTAACTGATGGAAGGCAGCTGTGAACAATATAGTGACAGGCTCACAGATCTCCAAGTCAAAGTCACGTTTCTGAGCAGTCCTGCATTGAGTAAGAGTGTCCCTCAGGCATAGTGTCAGAGCTGTCTAAGGGAAGTATGGCCTTGGCACAAAGGGGGCGGATCTAGTGGGGTAGCAGAGGTGGCCTCAACCACGCTCTGGGTAGCAGAAGATCTGAGTGGTGTCCTTTCATTGACCTTTCATGACTGCTGCAGTCATCAGGCAACCTTATAGAATCTAGTCTCTGCTTCCCTCCATGCCATATCACCAACTGTTCTTCTGTTCCCATGCTGGCTTCCTTGCTGATTCCTGAGCAAACCAAACATGTTGCTGCCTCACAGTCCTTGAAATGGTGATTTCATCTATGGAAAAGTCTTACCATAGATATCTAAATTGCCTCCTCAGTTTAGTTTTTCTCTCAAAAGTGCCCTTATCAGAGTTAACATTTCTGATTGCCCTACTCAAAAGAGCTCACATTCTCAGTTCTGTCTCACTTCATCCTACTTTCCTTTGTTGCTTGATATTGTCTGTTTTCTGTTTCTCTGCTAGAACTCAAGCTTTCTGAGAGCCGGACCTTACTTTTGTTCTCTAATAATATCTTGCACCTAGATAAATGTCTGTTGGCAGGTACTCAGTAAATATTTGCTGAATGAATGAATATTTGTGTTTCAATCAATCCACACAATCTCTCTGATTGAGAACAGTGCCCTTATGTACTGGGAGATCTTTAAGGCCTATACCAGGAAGAATTACTTTTGTAATCCACTGAAGAATCTCTACCAGGGAGATGATAAAAGTTCTCACTAATTTTTAATTTCGTGAGGCAAATCCATGGGGGAATACTACTACTTTAATTTTTAGTCTACTTCATTTATTCATAAAGTTTTAGACCCTAGTGAGCTTTTCTAACATTATAGCACACTCCAGTCTCTAAATCAATATGAAGTATTTGTTTAGGTTTTAACACCATTGTTTATGTTTTATTCATCACTGTGTAGTCATTCTCCAGATGCTATAACCCCTCCAGCCCCAACCCCTTCTACTCCCCAGTAGAATTCATCCTTTTCATGGAAAAATTCATCTTTGTCTTGCCTATATTTTTGTCTTTGGTGCCCTCATTGGATTGCTAGTTTTCATGAAGTTCAAGGACTCCACTAATCAGTATCCTGTACTACTTTAACGACCACATGGAATGCAATCCATTCTTCCAGACTGTCAGAGTCGATGTTAAATGGAACTCAATCTAAGCCCAATTCTTTTGACTCACTGGATAACTCTTTCACACACCGAATCTGTTGCTGTTTATCATTATTTCTTGTTTATATTCCTCTCACCCGTTTTCCATTTCTGTGAATGTGTTTGTATGCAGGCCAATTTTACTTCAATTTTAAAGCAGGATTTCATGAGATCCAATTAAGTATTTTTCTAATGTTGAAACATACAGTGTCTACTATGGGATTCTCCTTGTGCTCTAATTTTGTGATGAAACTGAAAGGAAATCAATCAAGTTTCTCTGGCATAGGTTGGTTGCTATAAACTCATGCTGTTTATTGCTTATTTTGTGTTCCTCTGGATTTTACAGAAATATTTTTCAGTTTGCTTCCACTATTTTGATTACTAACCTTGATCACACTGTTTTTTTCCCAGAAGATCAATAATAGGCTTGAATTTTTATATTTTTTGTTCTATCTCATTTATTCTTGATTTTAAAATGACATTCAACATGAGTTTTCCTGACAAATGCATACACATTCACACTTATAATATATGAGGTTTTCCAAAACTCATATAAAATTACAATGTCACATAAGTAGTCCCTTCGGAGATAATGTGCTATCCTATAAAGTGAATCATGATTTTAGATTTGGAAATATATTAGTTTCATCATGAAGAAAGGATACTGAGTTGGTCGATATATTACTTTTTTCAGCTACTGTAACAAAGAACCACAAATTTGGTGGTTTAAAATAACAGATATTTATTCTTTCATAGTTCTGAAAGCCCTAAATCCAAAATCAAGATGTTGGTAGGGCTATGATCGCTCTGAAACCTGTGAAGGAGAATCCTCCCTTGCCTCTTCTTGGTTCTGGTAGCTGGAGGCAGTCCTTAGACTTCTTGCCTTGTAGCTGCAACACTACATCATCAGATAGTGCTTCCCCTGTGTCTCCTCTGTATCTCTGTTCTTTCTATCTAACTATCCTTCATGGATGGGTACAGCGGCTCACGCCTTACTCCCAGCTTTTTGGGGGGCCAAAGCTTGAGGATGTCTTGAGCCCAGAGTTTGAGACCAGCCTGGACAACACAGTGAGAGTCTGTGTCTACAAAAATTAAAAAAAAAATAGGTGTGGTAGCACACACTTGTAGTCCCAGCTACTTGAGGGGCTGAGGTGGGAGGAGCTCTTGAGCCCAGGAGGTCAAGGTTGCAGTGAGCTATGATTGTGTACTCCAGCCTGGGTGACAGATTGAAACCCTGTCTCTAAAAAATAAAATAAAATAAAATAAAATAAAATAAAATAAAATAAAATACCCCTTTCCTTTCTCTTGTAAAAATACCAGTAATTGGATTTAGGGACTACTCTAATCTGGCATGACCTCAACTAAACTTGATTACATCTGCAAAGACCCTATTTAAAAATAAGGTCACATGTAACAGGTAGTTAAGACTTAAGCATATCTTTTGGAGGACACAGTTCCACTCTTCACAGTCACATTCCCAAGCCTCTGAATCTTTAGCCAACCACTGCACTGAAAATATGCCAGGAGGATATATTGGGGCCTTGGTGACCAATCTTTGTTTGCTGTCTCACCCTTGCGACCTGGAGGGTCATAGACCAGAGGCAGGATCAATAATCTGTTCATTTGTACTTCTTCTTCCCCCTCTCCCTCCCTTCCTCCTTCCCTTCCCCTCCCCTACTGTCCTTCTCTTTCCCTTCCTCTCCTCCCCCTCCTTCATCTTCTTCTTGAGTATCTGCCTGATTCTATAAGAAACTAACAGATACAATCAAAAGAGGCAACATATTCTCCAAAGGGCAATGGCACAGGCAGGAGTGGTGGGGGGAATTAATTCCTCAAAAGGAAGCTGCGTGTAAACCAAGATCTTTTAGCCCCATTGCTTCCTTTGCTAGAAGTACCTCTTCCACCATGGCTAATTATGAGCTGAATCTCTATCAACTGATTAGATGGACAAAATGAGCTCTCAGTAGAGATTTGAATACCTCAATTATTTCTCAGAGATAACAATTTTGTCTTAATTATTTTATAACTTAAATAAAGGATTGCTTAAATTAGTGATGTGATACTAAACTATTCTATTTTTAAAAGCCCTGATTTATAGCATTTTTCAATTCCTGATATGAATGAATATTGGTCAATCTCATGATACCAATGGTTTAGCAACTGGCTTGCAAAACCCCTGAAACTTGCAATTGGATCTTATGAGCCAGTCTGAGTCGGTTACAGCACACCAATGAATCAATTCATCAATTCATTGCATGATAGTGTGGGAGAGCCTGATGGGTCATTGAGAAGACAGATGGGAATATAGTCACCTTATGGTTTGGGACCTGGAAAATATTAATATGTAAAAGAGACGATTCACTATCACAAAAGTTTAATGTTTGTATTTGTTAAATGCAAATGAAATCAACAAAGGTAACATATTTTCAATTATCAGTTATTTCAAAAGATATATTCCTTAATGTTGGTTAAGATACACTGACATGGGAATACTTACACATTGCTAGAGGATGTTTAAATTAGTATAAAATTACTAGGAAATAATTTGATAATTTTTACCAGAAACATTGACAAATTCCATATCCTTTTATATTGTAATGTTTTGTTATGATTTTCCAGAGTTTTTTTGTTTGTTTCAAAAGCATATACTAAGCTCTATGAAATAAACTTGTTCCTTCTGACTGTCTCTCCTACTTCACCCTTCCCCTCTCTCCTCTCTTATGAGCTCCAACCACACTGCCATTTCTCAAACATAGACAAGTACCTTCCCTCTTTGCACTTAACATTTTTATTTTCTCTCCTGTACTTCTTTTTGCTGAATGTTGCACGACCTACTTACTCATTTAATGCAGGTCTTCCCAAATGTTATCTTTTCAGAGAGGACTTCCTAGATGACCCTTTCCAAAACAGTACTCTCTGTTCTATTGCTCTGAAGTATTTTTCCTTCTAGCACTTATTACTACATAATATTATTTATTAATATTTTTTTATTTTCTGTTTTCTTCTACTGTATAAGCTCTACAAGGCAGGGTTCATGTTTATCTTTTTTACTGTGGAGTTGCCATCTCTAGAATAATGCCTGGCATGCAGTAGACACTCAATAATATTGCTGAAAAAAATAGATGGATGAATAAACACATGAAGAAATTCTCCAAATCTTTTCTGATTTGCATATTTTGCCATAGTTGCTTCTTCCTAAAGTATGCTTAATATTTTCTTGTAACTAGGTACCACAATTTATTTAATTACTTTCCTATTGAAAGTTATTTAGGTCACTTTAAGTGTTTCATGTAATGTTGAATATCTTTATATGTACATCTTCATATGCTTGCATATCTGTAGGTTAAATATCTAAAATTAGAATTTCTGGATTAAATATTATTTACTTAAAATATCAGTAGGAATTCCCAAGTTGCTCTCCAAAAGAGTGATACAGATTTATATTATTTTACTGATTAAAAAATATTTTAAAAATATAATATTTCTAATTTTCAGGAAAAATGTGTTAACAAAGAGGTCTAGATAGACATTTCAAATTCGTGAGGAAAAATATAATTCAATATATTTGAATTCAAAAAGTAATTCACATCAAGAGCAGGTCAAAGGTTTAATAAAGAAATACCAGAATAATTTCCATTCATGAGAAGACCAAGAAAAAAATATTCAAGACAAAAATGTTGTATAGTGTGAGACTTTGGAGAAGGTTGATAAGGCATGAGATGATGGGTTAGGTGATTGGGGTCAACAGGGCATTTCAAATGTAGTGTATTGTTTTGTACTGCACAGGGTGCACATCTATAGGAATGCTATTAACATGATGGATGTCACAGAATTGTGTATTTAATATGACACATTTTTGGAGATAGTAGAAACCATCTTGTTCCAACAGAATCAGGTATTATAATAATTTTGTGACAGATGAGAGGAAACTGTCTTGAAAAATAAAGCTTTGTTTAAATTTGTTAAAAGTTATAAAACGAATAAGTTTTGGCTCTAAAAGATAGCATCAAAGGATGTCCCAGTTTTAGCTTCTATCTTAGAAGCTGAATGGAGTCAAGCTGGCAATAGACTATCCATTGCCATTAAAGTGAGTTATGTGCATGGCCTGGACTAGTGAGCACCAAGATCTGTTTTCTCACTGTAGTCTGGTGAGGGCCATCCATGACAGCTGCCTGTCAATTGACAGCTAAAGATCATCTGGCAGAAAGGAGTCCTGCCAAGTCCTGAGATTTGTTGAGATCTACCTCTTTATCTACCGGAGCATATGCAAGTTCCTTTAAATAAAAGGTGGGGATCTTGACATCAGAGAGATGGTGGTATGGGGAATAAACTTCCCAGAACCTATTGCCAGATGAGATTGAATGGTCATATATGTCTATACCAATGGCACACTATTGTTTGATAAATTTAAAGCATTGTAAATACATGGTACACACACACATGTGACTCTGGGTATTTGGAAATGTACCACAAGTATAGAATTCTCTAGAACAAATTCAGACTCTTCAAAAGGAAGGAAAGACTGTTTAGAAATGGAAGAAACTAAACTAATTCTATGTGGTGACTAGAATAAAAGAAATGAAGAGTAAATGACGACTAAAATAAAAGAAATGGAATGAAGATGAATTACCGTAGCACACAAATTTCCCATTTTTAACCAAAATAGCCATTATTGCCAACAACTCCAAGTTCCTCTTGCTTGACGACTTGCTATACAAACAAATGCCCAATTGCTTCTATACTAGGATGAGGGGAAATTCTTCTTTTCACCAAAGAGAAGGAGCTCCCAGAGCCCTGAGTTTTCACGTACCTGAAGAGAATTTCATGGGGAAAAAGTCAGTCTCAGTGGTTGGTTATTCCAGAACAGATCCATTTTCTTATTTACACGAGTTATGGAGTATGTTTCTCCACCTAAAATGTTATAAGTGATATTAATACTGTTTATAAGAACCTTTTAAGCCAAACCATATTTATATGTTTTATTTGTTATTTTCAGTTAATGCTTTCATCTAACAGTATAAAATATTTTATTCTTAAGTGATATTTAGGAAAATATGAGTGTTATAAAAATAATTTAAAGGAATAATCTTGAATTTACATTAAAAATAAAAGCAGTTAGTATGACCTGAGAGAATATGAGTCAAGTGCTGAAATATGTCTTAGATACTTTTACTCATCCATTCCATTTAATGGGTATTTATTAGGCATCTCATATGTAAAGTGTTTTGCAGGATATTGTAAATGGTAGAAATGAAATTGAAGGTATAGTTTAAAGCAGATGTGAAGTTTATTGTCCAATAATAGAGATGAGGCACACTTACATGCAAATAACAAGAGAGTAAGGAGTTAAATAACAAAATACCAACATGTTGTGTGTGCTGCAGAGGATCTACAAAGACAGTCTACGGTATTACAGAAGAAATGAATGTGAATGGGAATATATAGAAGATTTCTTGGAAGTAGTAGAATTTGAGTTATATTTTAGGTTAAGTAGGGTTGTTTTCAATTCATTAAGCAGCATGAGCAGTGACTTTTAGACTGAAAATAAGCATGAACTCTTGTTTCTATAACAACCAACCTAAATGAAGCAGATGATTCATGTTGTACAGAAAGTTTGGAAAGCTGAGATGGAGAGGATGAAGGGAGTATTGGAAGTGCTAGCCTATGGGATGACTTAAAATATGGGCATAGACACTGATCTTAACACTATACACAATGGGGAACTATTATCAGTTGTTGTATTAGTCAGGGCTCTCCAGAGAAACAAGACCAATAAGATACCTATATCTATATATATAATCATGCACTGCATAATGATAATTTGGTTAATGATGAACCATATAAACAGTGGTAGTCCCATAAGATTATAATACCATATTTTTACTGTACCTTTTCTGTGCTTAGATACATAAATACTATCATGTTACATTAGCCTAACAGTATTCAGTAGACTAAAATGTACAGGTTTGTAGCATAGGATTAATAGGCTATAATCATATAGCCTTAGCATGTAGTAGGCTACACTATCTAGGTTTGTTTAAGCACATTCTAGGATGTTTGCACAATGGCAAAATTGCCTAATAGCACATTTCTCAGAATATGCTCTTGTAATTAAATGATGCATAACTCTATATATGAGTATGAAATTCATTACAAGAAATTAGGGCCAGGCTCACCCTGTAATCCTAGCACTTCTGGAGGCCAAAGTAGTTGAATTACATGAATCCAGGAGTACGTGAGTCTAGGTGTTTGAGACTAGCCTGGACAACATGGTAAGGACTTGTCTCTACAAAAGTAAAAATATAAAATAAATAATTAAAAATTAGCCAGGCATGGTGTTGTGCACCTGTAGTCCCAGCTGCTGGGAAAGCTGAAGTAGAAGGATCACTTGAGCCTGGGAGGTCAATTCATTGAGCTGGGATTGCATGGTACTCCAGCCTGGATAATAGACATCTCGAAAGCAAGAAAGAGAGAGAGAGGGAGAGAGGGAGAGAGGGAGAGAGGGAGGGAGGGAAGGAGGGAGGGTGGGAGGGAGGAATTGGCTCAAATGATTGGAATCTGGGAAGTACCATAATTTGCTATCTGCAAGCTATATTGAAATTAGGAAAGCCAGTGATATAAATTCTAGATCAATTCCAAAGATCTGAGAACCAAAAGCACCAATGGTTTATGGTTCAGTCCAAGTACAGAAAAATACTAATGTCTTAGCTCAAGTGGTCATGTGGAGAGTTAAATCAACCTCTCTCTGCCTTTTTGTTCTATTCAGGTCCCCAGTAGATTGGATGAGACCCACCCACATTGGGGAGGATGATCAATTTTACTCAGTTCACCAATTCAAATGCTAATCTTTTCTAGAAACACACACCCTTACAGGTACACCCATAAATAATGTTTAACCACATATCTGAGCATCTCAAGGCCCAAACCAGTTGACACATAGAATTAACCATCACAATTGTTGAAAAGGAGAGTGACATAATAATTTTTTTAAAAAGAGAACTTTCTTTTTAGGAAAATTTGACTTATGGTAGTGATTTAGGTAGAGGCAAGAAAGTTGAGAAGCCATAAGATTCACTAACAGACCGTTATAGGAATATAAAGGTAAAGTAATAAAGGCTAGACAGAAGTAACAGCAGAGGGAAGAAATGTCAAGGGTATACTTTGTAAGAAGGATGTTAAAGTATTCAATGATTAACTTGGAAATGAGGAGGTGAGCCAAAGTTTTATGCCTAGATGAAACTTTAGCAAAAGTGAGACTTTTGACGAAAGAATCTGGTCTTAGAGGAAGATGATTTTGAATGATTTAGCACACTAAATTTCATATCTTTAAGAGCAGATTTAGGCCACTGGAGATATAGACATAAAACTTGGGTCTGAGGGTACCACTGGGCGTTATGTCATGATAAGTACAAGAGGCAAATGGCCTCTGGCCTTCCAGATGACCAAAGATTATATGAAGTGGACAGAGACATTTTAATGTTTATAATTGTCAAATAACAGTTTAAAGGTTTAATAAACTTTAGAGTCTATAGGGCTCAGAACTCAAGGTGGGACCAAGGAGAAGTGATTATAAAATAAGAGTGCTGGAGATGTACAAATGGAGAAGCAGAAGAAGACATTTAGAGAGTCAAAGAAAGACATACATTTAAGGCAAAGCTTACTGAAGTGGTGTTGGTGGTAGGTTAAGGACCTTTGATAGGTGATTGGATGTAAAACAGCCCAGAGGAGCAGAGAGAGCAGTAAGAAGGAAAAATAGATTTGAGTTTAAAAAGGTGGCTGCATAGGTTTTTTCAAGGTAATCAAGTTGCTGACTGCTTGTATAATAAAAATAAAGTCAGTAACACAAAATGTCTAATGTGTCTAATGTTAAATATGTATCATTCTTAGCTGTTTTAATTAGTCTGGTGTAATTGCAAGTTCTATACTGATTCCTTACCTAATTGCAAGTTCTAAACTGAGTTTTTTGAGGACTAGAAATCTGCTTTCTCTCTCATCCTTGATATAAAAAATAAATACATGGTAAATTCTCAATCTTATGGAATGACTATACATAAATAAATAAATTTAAAGAATGATGTGTGAATAAATGGAAGAAGAATATAGATTTAAGTATTTCAGGTCATTTAAAAAACTATTCATCCAGATGACATAATCAGTGATTTGAAATCACTGAGACCATAAAAGTGCTTTTATTTAGTAAACCTATTTGATTTGAATCAGGAAAATTCTGAATATGTGCCTTCAAGGTCTATATATTATAAAATAAGGTAAATCTCTAGGATAAAATCTCTTTATCACAGATAAAGTTATGCTCTGGATATGATCTTATCTCCCATACAAAGTATATATATAACATGTATCTCTAAAAAACCACAAACCTGGAATGTAGGTCTCCTGGCATCATGCTATTATAGCATATTTTATAATGGGAGATTGAACAAAGAACATGAACTTAAGTACACTCTCTTTTATTAAATATTGCAGCCAGTACAAGTAGTTTCCATGGTAAACATTAGTGTTCACCAAGATTCTTGGATCTCTTTTTGGGTACATTCCCCCTTGAAAATTACATGTGGCCACATGACTTGCTTTGGCCAATGGCATGTGAATGGAAGGGATGAGGATTACTTCTAGATCCAAGTATTTAACATTGGAGGACGTGCTCTCCACACTCTCATCTGTGCTTTGGTAGTTCCTGAAGCACCATACTGAAAAGGCAGAACCACAAAATGATGGAGCCTTTGTCATTCTGTTTCCCTGAACACGTGAAATGACAGCACACCCTGCTTATCCCCACTGGGCATAGTGTAAATAAGAAATAAATGCTTTCAACCACTGAGGTTTTTGTTGTTGCTCCATACCTCAATATAGCTAGATCCTCCCAACTAACAAAAGCCTTCTATAAAAAAAAGAGAGAGAGAGAGAATAGTTTTTCCTGTAATTCTAAGATTGCCAGAGAAAAGTTAATATATTTCTGTTACTGTTTTTGTATAGATAAAGTTAAAATACACTAAAAACTAAAAGGTATATAAATCTTTCCTTTCATAGCTGAAGGATTAAAGCTGAATTTCATAATTCGTTTTGTTTTTTCTACTCCATTGACACCAATGGCCTCTTTATAGTTTTAGTATGCCTAAGGGAAATTATTAATAGTTCTGCTTTTACTATTTTATATCTTTTTGAGAAAGGCGATTTGTTTTTATCTCATATCTATTTGCTCTGGGTTCAATATTAAGAAAAGTATATAAAGATCTATGACACACAAAAAAAGGAAGGTTTGCTTTATTCCAATATAGAGAGAAAAATCCAATTTAAGTTTTTTGTTTCCCAACGTTGAAGTCAAGAAAAAAAAATAGAAAAACCTGACCTGTTTACTAGACCATATTTGATACATATTATTCTTTATTTCCATAAAATCTTCTTTTAAATGTTTATTTTGCATGCAAACGCATAGTGATTTTTTTTTTCATTCAGTCTCACACACAACTTGGAATCCCCTGCGAGCTATCAGCCTGGGAGAACAGCCCTTTAAGATTTTGCTGTCTCTATTCATTGCATATACTGTAGCTTTGTATGTGTTTATTTTTCTAGTTATATGTGTTCAGGCAGGAATTCAAATATGTGATTCTCATTCTTGCTTTCCAAGGGAATTCTCCTGAGGGGAGAAAAACAATGTACATGTTTCTCTTTTTATTTGACAAAACCAAAAACAACCCTGAATTTAGACCCTTACAAGGAAATATGTTCCACACAAAGTAAGAACAAAAGACTATCGTTTCTCTTCCAAATTTGAATCTGACCTGCTTTTATTCAGAGAAAATATAAACAGCAT
This sequence comes from Carlito syrichta, assembly GCF_000164805.1. NCBI lineage: Eukaryota > Metazoa > Chordata > Mammalia > Primates > Tarsiidae > Carlito > Carlito syrichta. The sequence goes on from NW_007253020.1 coordinate 129,932, forward strand.
AGCCTTAACTCTACGACCCAGAGGTCTTTTCTGCTCCATTACCAGGCTGAGAGGAGAAACATTTATTGACAATCAAAATTTCTTAGCAGAGGAATCATGGGGACATAGTCATACTTTGTATCTGAGAATCACTGACACAATCATTTCATGTTGGGGCTCAGTAAAGAAAAGCAAGCATGTCATCGTGGGCAGGAAATACTTTAAGTGTTTAAAGGGTGAAAAAATAAACGGTTTAAAAACCAGTTTAGGGGAAAATTCTGTGACTCGTGGAGAAATATCCTACTTGAAGTTGGAACTCAAATAAGGTTTCCTCAGCCCGTAAGTGCATGAAGCTCATAAAAATGTCCCCACCAACCAATTATGATTACTCTCTGCTTTTAATTACTTTTCAACTGATGTGGAACTCAAGATATTATCAGCCTCTGCTTTGCTGAGGTAGACAGCTGAGAAATACTGTATAGGGTAAACTGAACAAAAATTCAGAATGATGAATAGAGAATGCTGCTTGAAAAAATTTAAAAATTTTTTGATATAGTCTTTGTTGGACATTCCCTTCTCTTATCTGCTTGTATTTTCACTTTCGAGTTGATAACACCCAGACTTAGTTGAAACATGGTGATGTTTCTGCCATTCTCTTGGAGTTCATTGTGACTTTTTTTTATCATCAGCAGAAATAGAGGAAGACTGAATTAAGCAGGAGCTGCAGAACTTGCAAGTGCGATAACAATACAAATGGATTTTCTCTAACACAGAAAAACAGCTGTCTCCATTATTTGAATGCTTCACCTTTCTCCATTCCATTAATTGGGTCTTTGATCACAAGCTGAGGTGGAGAGGCCCTGATAAGGAATAGGTTATTAGTAAAGTAGCCTAAAGGAATGAATTGGGCCTGGTACTTGCTGCAGAAGATGAGATAAACTCATAATGCCCGTGTATGTGAGTGGTGGAGAGTGATAGGGCCTCCGACTGCCCTGAACTGCTTGCAAAGGGAGAAGACTAATACTCTAGTGCTATGATAGCTAATGCAGGATATAAATTTAGCTCCCGGGAATGGAATAGGATAAAAATTCCATAAAGAGTTTTCTGTAAATGGCTTACACTTTTATATCAAACTGTGACAGAGAAGTCACTAAAAAAAAATAAAATAAAATAAAACAGTTTCTTGATCTCACTATATGTTGAACACAACTGGAGGCTTTCATATAAGAAGGAGGAAAAATGACTGTTAAATTTGTTCACCAAGACATTAATAAGAGTACCCTTTGAAGTGCGGTAAAGCTAAATTGGAGGAATTAAATTTGATTGAATCTAAGCCTGTTTATTTTTCATTTCTGCAGAGCGGGTGTTGAGTGATTTGTAATACTTCATTGGAAATCTTCAGGAACTTGCTATCATGTAATCCATTTTTTTGCTGAAGAATACGACCGCAGGGGACAAGGCCATATTGGTTTGTTGTTAATGTACTGGAAAGAGGTACTATGGAGAAAACAGTTAATATTAAATTACGAACACAAGGTTATCTTTCTGCTGCACATGCTCCACTGCCCTAGGCAGGGGTAATCTGTTAATAGCATTCAGCCAAAATGACACCATTAAGGAACTGAAGCTACACATCTTTTGCAAGCTGAATGATGTATAAAGCTGGTTTTCTATCATCCTAGATGCAATAAATTATCCATGCTGCTAAAAATTGATACAAGACAGAAGTTTGATAGAACCAGCACCCAGACATAAATGGAAGGCCAGGCTGGCAGGAAAGGACATGAAGATGTGAACACAGCCGCCAGGGTGTTTTTATTTGTTGTTCTCTCCCCCCGGCTCTGCTTTTTCAGGCTTAGGGGCTGTAGTGGCAAACACACTGTAGTGGCATTTTCACGGTAGACAGTGAGAAGTGACTGAGCAAGAGAGAAAATGAATAACTCATACAATTATGTAGATGAACACCTAGGAAAGGTTTGGATGTCAGGTCTACTTTGAATGAATCATTGCATTTCTGTGTCAGTTTCTGTTTGTCAATGTCTGAATACAAAGAAAAGGACGTTATAAATGGCTTGCATTGTAGAGGCATCTGATTGGTGTGTGGTACATTAGGAAACCATAACCTGTTCATACTCATTGCCCTTCACATTATTTGTCTCATTAACATGCAGAATAAATAACTGGGGAAACATTTTAGGATTATTTCCCATGATAGTTTTTCTCACTTTAAATCAATACAAAATTTTAATAGACTTAAATACAGAGCATCAACATATTAAATTTGTATAATGTTCTTTGGCACTGCTAGGCACTGGAGATATAAAGATAAAAAGGATATCTTTCCTTGAAACCTTACAATCTAGTGAAGACTCAGAAAATTGCAATGAAATGTTTAATGGTGGAGGTTTGTAGGATGCTATAAGAGCGTGGAGGAAGTCTCATGTCTGCTAGGGAAGTCAGGGGTTACTTTCCAGAGAAAGTGACCAGCACAAGGATAAATTGTTTTGACATCCTGATACAGAGGAGGAAATGAAACCAATCAATAAGCCCACCTATGGTTTTCATCATATTTTATTATGGTAGATTTAGTAAAATACACAGAAGCAGATAACTATTGTTAAGAAACAATTCAGGACACATGCCAACTGAGAAGAGCACATCAGGTGTTTCAAAAAGTTCAGCATGAGAAAGTTCATGCTGGACTATAGTAACCAGCCAGGAGAGGTTCTTTTGCAAGCTGAATGATGTATAAAGCTTTCTACAGAACGGGTGTTGAGTGATTTGTGAGGCCGGTGGCATTATCCCCAACCTCTTTCTTCCTCTTTGCTACCAGTCATTCACCAAGTACAGTGTGTTCTGTGTCTTAGATATCTGTCACTTTGATCTAATTTGGTCTATTCTTATTGACATAACTGTGGAGAACCACAGTCTTGATTTGCATCACTATCATAGCTTCTTCCCTAGTACTCCTGCCTCAACCCATTCTCTGGAAGAAGGTCAGAGTGATCTTTCTAAAACAAAAGTTGAACTGTTATTCCTCACTTTAAGAATTTTTCTATGATTGCTCTTTTTAAAAAAGTTTTCAAGCAAAGTTTATTTAGAAAGTAAATTAGAGAAAGAGAAGTTTCATCTCCCCAAGTTAGAAGAGGGGGCCAAAGCCAAGAAACATGGCGGCCATAGCTCAAAGAGCCATGTAGACCCACCAGAGTTTAGCAAAGCAATAGCTTATGATTACTCTAAAGACAAAGACCAAACCACTTGATCTGGCTTCTAAAATTCAGTGTGTTCTGGCCCTGTTACTTCTTGAGCCTCCACTCAGATCATTCAAACCATCATTCTCTGCATCTGGGCTCTAATTACTGGAACCACCTCAGTTTCTTAGTTTTCCAACACCAATCCACCTCTGGACCACCAACTATCAATTGCTTTAACTTACATTCTCTTCCCACAGCCATCATCTCATTCCTTTGCTTTTTGTGACTGATTTGAATTTATCATCCAGATGTTAGAACTCTCACTGACAATTAAATATGGGACTGGTGCCTTGTCTCTGTCCTTGTAGCACTTTGTATTCTCCAGTCTTAGTATCTATGATTCCCTGGGGAGGGAAGTGTGTGTGGCTGTCTTGTTCACCTAATATCCCCAGTTCCCAGTACAGTGCCTGGCACATTGAAGGTGAACATCTGTTGACCATTGAAAGAATGAGGTGTTCAGTAAATAAACAATGGCCTGGGAAAATAGTTGAAAGTGACTGTGGGAGATCATCAGAACTGTAGGAAATGCACTGAGATCATTCAAATCCTTGAAGACATTTTTCATGGACTGAGTTAGAGAAAACTGTGTAGCAGACTCAACTGAGAGCCAAATAAAAGGAGGAAGCACAGGCTGGTTTTTAAACTGCAGTGTGCTTAGAGAACATAAGTTTTTATCAGAAAAGGAGAAAGAAGAGATTGGACAGCAAAGTATAGGTGACTGGGCTATTTTCTTTTATGGTAAATTGTTTAAATTGAATTAGGATATTCCACACATTGATCACATTGTTGCCAACCTTTGCACTTTATTTTGTAAATATGTGGACATTTTGGTACTATGAGGTAGATATAATGTAGGCAGGGTCTTTTGAATGCATTATACCAAGACTATATAGAAATATAATGAAACAGCTATAATTCTGATTAGCAATTGATTGATTAAACAACATTCACTTAATCCTTATCTCACCTCCAAAACTGGTAGATTAGAGAATGAGGGATTATGTGGACTTGCAAAGTGTCTACAAACTGAGAAAAAAGATTGAAAAAGCAAGTGAACAGGTTTCTACAATAAATTGTCGCAAGTGTTATAACAAAGTTTCATGTAGGACAGATACTGGGGAAAATGAGAGAAAGGACATTTCTTAGAGGTGATGACATTTGAGCTGCATTTGAAAAACCCAGGAGTGATAAGGAAGAAAAATAGGAAGAAAAAGGATGTCACAGGTAAAATAAATATCAAAGACACAAAGTCAAAGGAGGAATTTTAAAGAGTTACATAGGCTACTATTGGGCACAGCCAGGACTTTTCAGAAAAGCCCTATCTCATTGTCCCATAGGAACAGTAGTCAGATCCATCAGTGGTCCTGGTTTCCCAGAGGCCTTCTATGTTCTAGTCCTTGCTTGTCTCTCCAGCCAGAATCTTATTTCTATTTCCTCCAACAATACTGAACCATGTGTTGCTTCTTTCCTAACATAATGCAGTTTCCTTCCTCTACACCTTCATTTGTAACAGTCTCCTCTATTGACATACTCTTTCTCCTGACTGCACTTCTGACTCCTTTTCCCATCCCTGATGCCCTTCCTCTATGCTTTAGTTGTAATAAATATGATGCATTATTTATTCAATGAGCATCTATCAAAAACCTCCTGGTACTTAAAAGCATTTGTCTGGGGTCAGAAGCCATGGTCTGAGTACTCTAACAGATATGATAGTTGTGTTAACTTGGGCAATTTGCTTAACCTCTATACATACTCTAGTTTCCTCATACATAAGGTGGGGATTATCATAATACCTGTCTGATCAAATTTCAGGAAGATTAAATGAAATGATACTTTAAAAAGTATCTGGAATATCTTAACTCAAAATATTTAACCATATTATAATTATCATCATAATGATGATTAGCTATTACTATGAGTCAAGCTCTAAGCTTAGATAACAAAAACATAAAAACACACAAGACACAACTCCTGCCATGAAGGATTTCACAATCTACTTAAAAGCGGACACATAACCAGATGGTAAGAAAAGAATGTGAATTGTTCCAGGATATGTATAAGATAGTGGTAGATTTTCTGAAAAAGCAGCAGTTTTCTACATTTTGAGAACCATTGAGATGGATATTCGGATTTCTCTGAAATCTGCTCTGAGGACCACCAGCTATTTATCACCCAGCCTGCATATATTTGACATTTAAGTGTCAGCATAAATCAGAGGAACCAGGACAAGCCCTTCTTCCCTCCCACTGTGGGAGCTTCTGTGTCCCTTCAATAAACCCTGCTTTCTCCCAAAACAAACAAACAAACAAACAAAAAAAACAGAGGAACCTAATAAAAAATTATTACTTCAGCTGAGCATTAAATTTCGTTCTGAGAACAAGCATTCTTAGAATTGTAGAATTTCAAAGCAGCAGCAAGGTGGTGAGGGAACAAGTCAGGCTGTGAGAATCTCTACAAAAGCGAATATCCATAAAAACTCTCTGCATGAGTGGGTGTGTGCTAGCAGGTGAGTGTAAGTCTGTCTGAGTGAAGACTCAGGTTCATGTACCTGGGGCCGTCCTCTGGAGGTGACTACAATCTCCACTGCTCTGAGATTGGAGCCCCCAATGTGCAGGTTTGTCTGCTGTTCTTGAGCCTCTCCTGAAAGAAGGCAGTGAAGAACAGCTGTTCCTCACCACCTGGCTCACAGCCCACACCATCACCTGAGACAGCAGAGCAGCACAAGCTCCAGGAACTGTGGAGAAAGCAGGTCATGAAAATCTAGAAGGGAACCTTGCCACTGGTTAGGAGATGTTGACCAGCACAATTTTCTCTGTTTTGGGGCCAGGCAGAGACCTGCATTCCCTCACCTAGCTATGCCCAGTCTTCAATCTGGAACCTAGAGGTTATCTCCTCATCAGATTCAGAGAAACAGACACCCCTCCCCAATGCTGGAATAGGCACAGGCACAGATCTGAGTGGAAGACTTGATAGCAATGGCGGCAAGTCTGGTGATCTACCCTCCTCACACAGTAGTCCATGGGGCATCTGACCCACCTTGAAAACAACCCTATCAGCCTGCATTGAGAGCAGAGGTGAGGGGCTGGAGGCCGGAGCTGCTCCTGAACACAGAGATGGCAGCCAAAAGAAACTTGGAGTTACAGAAATGACCATAGAGTGAGTTTTATTTTGGGGGTTTTTTGTTCTTTTCTGTTTTATTTTTTCTTCTCTCTTCTGTTTTTGTTTACATTCTCATACTCACTTTGTTTCTGTTATTTTAATGCTTGTTTTTAGATTTTCTGTTTGTGTATGGGTAATTTTTGAGGGAGAGTACATCAATGGGAGGTTTTGAATTGCTTGTTTGTATGTTTTTTATTGTTTTTCTGTCTTTGTTTCTGTTTATTTGTTAGTTGATACACCTGTTTCCCTCTTCTTTTTCTCTCTCTCTCCATCTTTCTTTTATCCTCCTCCTTCCTTTTTCCACTCTTTTCGCATTTTGCTTTCAAGGGGCAAACATATAACCCCACTGCATGGATAGATTGTAAAGCAGTAGGAAGTGGGCTCCAGGGCACCCACAAACCTGTCCTGGATACTGGGATCTGCAGATAGTTTCTGAATCACAGTTCCCCCTTCAATTAAGTCTCAAAACTGCAAAAAGAATAGCCTCCCACCCCCAGTACAGCTTCAGAATTGAACAAAGTCATAGGGTCTACATAAAGAAGAATAGGGGATTGAACAAACAGAAGTAAAAGCTACCCCCTCATCACTAAACAACAGAATTAGAGAAGAGATTAAAAAAAGGGGGGGGGGAGAGACCTGAGAATACAGACTTCAGAACTCAAACAATGAAGACTGCTCAGAATGACTGGTCTCAAACCACAAACCCAGATGTCAAGATATTAATAGAGAGAATAAATAGAAATGAGGAGAGATAAGAGGACAGAGTGAAGTAGTTGATAACTGAGATAACAACAATAAAGAATACAGTGAATGAAATAAATAACAAACTGATAAGCATGGAACACAGAATTAACCAAGCAGAAGAAAGAATCTCAGAGTTTGAGGACCAAAATATGGAACTAAGTCAAACTGTTACAAACATAGAAAAGAAGCAAAAAAAAAAGCCTCCAAGAGATGAGTGATTATATCAAGAGGCTGAGCCTAAGATTAATTGGAATCCCCGAGGCAAATAGAGAGACAGAGACCACCCTGGAATACAAATTCCATAAATTGTCCAAGAAAACTTCCCTCATCTCATCAGTGATGCAACCAGTCAAACATAAGAGATTCAGAGAATCCCTGCAAGACAACAAGTGAGAAGAACAACTCCTAGACACATAGTAATTTACCTACACAAAGTAGGTATAAAAGACAAAATCTTAAAGGCAACAAGAAAGAAATGTCAGCCTATCTACCAGGGAAGACAAATCAAAATAGCAGCAGACTTATCTACAGAAACCCTTCAGGCTAGGAGAAACTGGAGTCTAATCTTCAAAGTTCTCAAAAGTAAACAGTGTTAACCAAGAATTACCTGCCTAGCTAAGTTAAGTTTCATCAGCAATGGAGAATTTAAATCCTTCCCAGACATTCAATCTCCAAGAGTTTTTGCCACCTCCAGGCCAGCTCTGCAAGAAACACTTAAAAAAGTATAAATAACAGAAGAACAAAAACAAGAGAATGAAAATGCCTTCCCAAGAATGTAGGAAAAAGATGGAAAACACACATAAATCAACCCCAAAATCAAGAAAGACAACAAACAGATAAACAGCAGCAGCAACAACAAACCCTATTAGAATCTCATGACTGGGATAAACTCTCACGTCTTAATGATTAGCCTGAATGTTAATGGACTAAATGTACCACTGAAAAGACATAGAATAGCAAATTGGATAAAATATCATGATACTGGTCAGGTGCAGTGGTTCAAGCCTGTAATCCTAGCACTTTGGGAAACTGAGGTGAGGAGATTGCTTGAGCCAATGGGCTCAAGAACAGCCTGGACAACTTCGCAAGACCTCATCTCTACAATGAATGAAAAAGTTAGCTGGGCATGGTGGTGTGTGCCTGTAGTTCCAGTTACTTGGAAGGTTGAGGTAGAAGGATTGCCAGAGCTCAGAAAGATTGTCTGAGCCCAGAAGGTTGACACTGGGATGAGGGGGAGCATGCCACTGCATTCCAACCAGGACAATGGAGTGATACTCCAACTTAAAAAAAGAAAAAAATCCATGATGCAACAATATGTTGCCTCCAAAGACTCATCTCACCAGGAAGGACACTCACAGACTCAAAGTAAGAGGATGGAAAACACATTTTCAGGTGAATGGAACACAAAAGAAGCAGGAGTCACAATCTTAATGTCAGACAAAATACCCTTTAAACTATTAAAAATTTAAAAAGACATAGAAGGTCACTACATTATGATAAAAGATTAAATCCATCCACAAGAAATATCCGTCCTAAACATATATGCACTCAACATGGGAGCACCAACTTTCATAAAGCAGCTTCTAGGTAAACTAAAAAAAGATATTGACTCTAACACTATCAAAGCTGAGGACTTAAATAGCCCACTCACAACCCTAGACAGATCATCAAGACAAAAAATCAATAAGGAGATTTGGAAACTCAATGTGATGCTTGACCAAATGGACTTAATTTATACCTATAGAACATTCCACCCAACAACCACAGAATATACATTCTACTCATCACCACATGAGATGTACTCTAAGATCGACCATATCCTTGACCATAAATCAGGCTTAAACAAATTCCATAAGATTGAAATATGCCATACACCTTCTCAGACCACAGTGGAATAAAAATAAATATCAACACCTACAAAGTTCCCCCAAAACCCACAAAGACACGGACACCAAACAATATAATGCTAAACAACTCCTGGGTCAACACAGAAATCAAAACAGAAATTAAAAGATTCCTATTAATAAATGAAAATGAAGAAATATCTTACCCAAATCTCTGGGATGCCATGAAAACAATACTAAGGGGGGAATTCATATCTCTATGAACACTGAAGAAAATGGTAAGAGCACAAGTTAACAGTCTAACAAATCACTTAAGGAAGTTGGAAAGGAAAGACCACAAAGACCCTAACTTTAGCTGAAGAATCCAAATCACCAAAATAAAAGTCCAAATTTGGGACATAGAAGACAAAAACAAAAAAATACAAAAACTCAATGAAACAAAAAGCTGGTTCTTTGAAAGGATAAACAAGATTGATGGCCCCTATCTGTACTGACCAAGAAAGAAAGAGATAAAGTCCAAATAAACACAATCAGAAATGCATAAGATCAAGTCACAACTGACCCTGAAGAAATACAAAAGATTATCAGAGATTACTATGTACACTAGTATGGAAACAAACTTGAAAACCTAAATGAAATGGAGGACTTTCTGACACCACACAAACTCCTCAGGTTGAAACAAGAGGAAATCAAGACCTTAAATAGAACAATAACAAACTAGGAAATCAACTGTGTCTTAAGAAAACTACCTACAAGAAAAAGCCCTGAACCAGATGGCTTTCCAGCAGAATTCTACAAAGCATACAAGGGGGAGTGGATACCAATCCTATTGAAAGTATTCCAGGCAGTTGAGAAATATGGAATTCTCCTCAAATCATTTTACGAAGCTAACATCACATTGATGTCCAGACCAGGTAAAGATCCAACATAGAAAAAAAACTATAGGACAATATCCTTGACAAACATGAATGCTAAACTTCTAAACAAGATTCTAGCAAACTGGATCTAACAACACATCTCAAAAATCATCCACCATGACAAAGTAGGTCTCATCCTGGAATGCAGCGCTGGTTCAACATTTGCAAGACCATAAACGTAATTAAATACATCAACAGATGTAAAAACAAAAAGCACATGATTATATCATTAGACATAGAAAAAGCTTTCAATAAAATCCAGCACCCCCTCTTGATAAAAACTTTTGAATATCTAGACATAGATGGAACATACCTCAAAATAGTAAGAGCCATCTATGTGAAACCCACAGCCAACATACTGCTAAAACAGACAGAAATTGGAACCACTTCCCCTGAAAACTAGAGCAAGACAAGGATGCCCATTCTTACCCCTCCTGTTCAACTTAGTGTTGTAAGTCCTAGCTAGAGCAATCAGACAAGAGAAGGAGATCTTGGGTATCCAAATAGGAAAACAGGATGTTAAGTTATCCCTCTTTGCAGATGACATGATTCTATACCTTGAAAACCCAAGAGAAAAATGTCATAATCTTTCTTGCACTGATAGAGGACATTTGCAAAGTCTCAGGGTATAAAATAAATGTGCAAAAGACAATTGCATTCCTATTCACCAACAATAAACAAATAGAAACCCAAATAAAAAACACAATCCCATTAATAATAGCCACAAAAAAGAAATACCTTGTCATTTTCCTAACCAGAGACATGAAAGACCTTTACAATGAAAACTATAAAACACTGCTCAAAGAAATCAAAGATGACACAAACAAATGGAAAAATGTTCCATACTCATGGATTGGAAGAATCAGCATTAAGATGTCCATTCTACCCAAGGCAATCTATAGATTTAATGCTATACCCATTAAATTGCCGGCAGCATTCTTCTCAGACCTGGAAATGACAATACAGGAATTCATATGGAAGCATAAATGACCATGAATACCCAAAACAATCTTCAGAAAAAAAAAAAAAGCAGGAGGTATCATGACCACAGGCTTTAAAATTTTTTCTAAAGCTACGATAATCAAAACAGGCTGGTATTGGTACAAGAATAGGCATATAGACCAAAGGAACAGGATAGAGATTCCAGAAGCAAAACCTCAATTTCTCAATCAACTCATCTTTGACAAAACCCTCACCACCAACTACTGGGGAGAGGAGAATCTTTCAGTAAATGGTGCTAGGAAAACTGTCTGAACACATACAGAAGATTAAAATAAGACCTCTACCTGTCACCATACAAAAAATCCCCTCCAAATGGATCAAAGACCTAAACATAAACCTCAAACTATAAGAACCTTAGAAAATGTGGGAGACATCATATGGAAATTGGAAATGACAACCAATTCCTTATCAAACCACAAGTGCCCATGCCATAAAAGATAAGATAGACAAGCGGGACCTCATCAAACTGACAAGCTTCTACAAAGCCATTTAAGCCATCAAGAGAGTTGGGAAACAGACTATAGATTGAGAAATAATATTTGCCAACTGTATATATGAGAAGGCCTAACATCTAGGATCTACAAGGAACTCAAACGTGCTAAAAATAAAGAAACAAACAGCCCCATTACAAAGTGGGCAAAACTGTATATAGACACTTCTCAAAAGAAGATATATGAGCAGCCAACATGAAAAAAATGCTCAACTTCACTAGTCATCAAATAAATGCAAATTAAAACCACACTGAGATACTACTTAACTCCAGTCAGGATGGCCATCAATAGCTCGAAAAACAACAGATGCTGGAGAGAACTCAGGGAAAAGACAACACTTCTACACTGTTGGTGGGAGTGTAAACTAGTACAACCACTGTGGAAAACAGTTTGGTGATTCCTAAAAGATCTAAAGATCAACCTTTCATATGACCCTGCAATCTTCCTAGTGGGAGTATACCCAGAGGAACTCAAATCACTCTATGAAAAAGATACCAGCACACGCAAGTTTATTGCAGCATTATTCACAATACCAAAAACATGGAACTGATCGTGCTGCCCATCGAAAGATGACTGGATAAAAAAATGTGGTACATACACACAATGGAATATTATGCAGTCATAAAAAAGGATAAAACTATGATCTTCACAGCAACTTGGATGGACTTAGAGTCTATAATACTGAGTGATCCATCACCAAATCAAAGAACTGAGTATCACATGTTCTCACTCATAAGCAGACCTTGAACAATTATCGTATAATATAAGAAAAGGATTGGCAGTGGTGGGAAACTGCCAGGGGAGTGGGGGGTGGGATTGGCCATAGTGGGAAACTGCCGGTGAGGGCACACCTCATCAACAAGGGTCCCTGCATAATTCACATTTGTATACCTAACCCTGAATTGTACCCCACATCTTTAAAATTAAAAATTAAAAAAAAAGAAATGTAGAATTTCAAATGAGAAGGAATCTCTTAAACCCACCTACTTATATACTTTTATGTTACAGATTAAGAAACTGTGACCCCTCCCCCACCAGTGGTGAAGTCCTGAAACTAGGATTATCTAGTACATTAGTGGCACTGTGGAAGGTACAACCCAGATTTTCCCAGTCTCAGTTCATCTCGTTTTCCATAACTGCATTGTCATCCCTTTGGCTTTGTTCTTTCATTCCATGACTTGTTTCACAACCTGCCCCCCAACAAAAGCTAAGCATGGCTTTCCAGTCTTATGCTCGTTATCTGACATTCTGATGCACTCCTCCTTCTGGCTTGGGTCAACTCCATACATCCTCCAGAACCTGAAAGACACCTCTTGTCCTCTGAGTTGCCATCCCTTAGGGTACCGGTCCACAATGACTCCTTCCTTTTTCAAAGTCACTGTACTGAATTTTCTGAACTACTGCTTGTGGTACTTCATTGCTGTTTGTACATTTTCATGTTTCATGTGTTTCCCTCAGGTTGTTTCATATACATAGTGTTCGCAAGTGAAAGCACTAATAAAAAGAGCCCAAGAATATGCTACTAGGTGAAGAGGATGCTCAAATGCATATTAAATGGAACTGACTGAAATTTAAATACTTCTCCTTCAAGTTCTCAGTTGTTTTGGAGAAAAGTGTGCCTCTCTTATTTTCCTGTGTATTTTGGGATTAGCTTTGAAGGTTTTGCTTTGTGATATTAGTAAAAATTGGACTTTGTGTCTTTTATTTGAAAAATTAAAAATTAAGAAAAAAGTTGTGAAGGTGCAAGCTCCAAAACATTTATCCATTAATCATTCACTCATTCAACAAATTGAGCATTCAGGCAATCAGGCTGTGTGCTTAACAAAACTGATATAAACAGATGCAAACTAATGTACATTATCAGTTGAATTGGCTTAAACTTGAGGATCTTTTTTATTTTTCTTTTTGACTTTTACTTTTTTTTACCCCCCTGATAGCATGATTATCATAGAGATAGTTGCTCAAGTTTGTAATGCACTGGCTAAAGAAAATTCTACATTTCATGCATTATTTTTTTCCTTAGGTTTACATGAACCAAACATTGTGGCTGAAACAGTCTTACTATTACTTGCCTGACTCATATGTCTTTATCCTTAAAGTCTCTACTCAGATATCATTTCTATGGGCATCTTACAAGCTTCTGAACACTTTTCTCTCCTCATAGCACCAATCACACAAAACAAAATTGTTTGCTTAGGGGTCTTGTGGAAACTAGACTGTAAGCTCTTTAAAGGCAGTAACAGTTTCTTATTCACTATTTTGTCCCTTTTGTTTAATACAGATCTGAACACATTCTATACATTAAGTAAATATTTGACAAATGAATGAACAAAATTGTTATTTAATGCATAAGGGTGGAGAGCCTGGGAGTGTGGGTGCCACTTTACAGCTAAAAATAAAAATGAAACCTCTTTTGGGGATGTCATGTTATAAGACAGATGGCTGTAAAATAGTGGTTTGTTAAAAGGTAGCTTTGAATATCAATCAAAATTAGCACACTTGATTGCTTTATTAGCAAGCAGTAAACATGGTTGCTCTTTGCAGCACTAGAATACTTATTTTAATAAAAATAATTAGAATGGTAAAGTTCTTGAGGTTTAAATCAAAGGAAGGTTACCAGTTCACCAATCTGCTACTATTGCTTTATTATGTAAATTCAGGAGGAAGGGTGACAGAGGTCCAATATGGCATCTTTCTTTCTTTATTTGTAGTCTCTTTTTTCTTCTTTTCTTCCTTCTTTTTGCTTTAAAATAGATATACTAATATTTTTCATTTGTTAACTTTTGACCTTCTTATATATTCGTGTGCACAGAGAAGAGAGTTTTATTTTTCTGTGATAGGACAATATTCTCACAGAATGCCATTTAAAAAAATATGGGCTATTATCCTTATTATTTTTCCATACTAGCACTATTGGCATGTGCATGTCAGTATTTTTCTCATATATGCTTTTAAAAAAAAAAAAACAGATTGTCCCTCAGGATACTTGAAACTCTGTTTTTCTTTTTCCCTAAACAGTACTGGCTCTTGTTTCTAATTACTCTGTCATACCTGTTTTGTAAATTTTAATACATAAGATTGCAAAGATGATGAACAAACCAATAATTTTTTTTAATAGCCCAATCTCTTTTCATATATTTGAAACTACTTTCCCACTCACTTTTTAAAATAACATTTATTTTCAGGAAAATTTCTCTATCATGTTTCTGTTCAGGAACATTTAGGTCAAAGCCTGCAGAGTTTCCACCTGCATTATTCTGGGTCAGGTAATGCTTAGGAAAAGCTTTGAGTATTTGACTAAAGATTGGCTTGGCAAAATTGTGATTGGCTGACATGTGAATACCCTGTGAACGCTGCCTGTATGTTACACATTTCTCTAAAATTTATGGACGATAAATCGCAAGCTGAAGACAGAATGTGTGGAACAGTGTTGTCCAGAAGCAAATTGTACACACACTCCAGTCACCAGTTCAAGCACCCTTTGTAATTTCTGCTAGTACTAGAGATCTATTTTTCAGTGTTACCATCAAGCAATGAAATTGAAATTTATGTGATGAAGGAAATGTGTATATTTTCATTTTCCATGTTTAATAGAAAAATTACCTTCTTCAAAGTTGATTCTAGGATAAAGTATTGAATCAATAAAGTCTTCTGAAAATCTCAGCTTACTTTTTCTTCCTTTCTCCTTCCCAGTGGCACTGGCATTCTCATTCCTTCTTAACCCATTTCGGCTACCTATCCTACTAGCATGATTGTCAATAGCTGTTCACATTCTCAATTAAAACAAAAACTCAAGAGGGGTTTTATAGAACTGTTTACAACAAAGTATAAAACAGAAAAATCAATATTTTGTCACCCTCTAGAACACTTACCTTATAATCAAACCTTATCACAAAGTAATGATTCTTTAATTATGGCTCCTTGGAAATCAAGGAATAGATCTATTGATATTTTGAGGATAGGTCTAAGCTTTTATTGAAAAGCTTTATGTTACACCTCTATGAATTCAACCAATGATACAGATAAGTATAAGTTCTGAGATATCTTTTAAAGCTTAACATTTTTTCAGGGAATATTTTTAGAATCTATAATAATTTGACAGCTGAGCCACTAGATAAAGCAGTTAGGATATTAACTTTGAAGTTAGACTCCCTGGGTTTGATTCCTAGCTCTATTTAAAACCTATGTGAATTTGGGCAAGTCACATAGTTTATCAAGGAAGTTGAGAATAATGCTTATCTCTCTATAAATATCAATTAGATCAAGTGACTGATAGTATCGTTCAAGTCTTCTATACAGTTTTTGAGCTTTTGTTGAGCTGTTGCTTTACTTTCTGAGAGAAGGGTGCTAAAATCTTCTACTATGGTCTTAGAATTGTTTCATGTCCATTTTAATTATATCAATTTATGATTTATATATTTTGAGGTAACATTTTTAGTTGTATGTATATAGGTAATTTTTTCTGATGAATTGTTTCTTTTTATTAAAAATTACCCTTGCTTATATTTGATAGCACTTTTGATCTCAAAGTCCCTTTATACTTGCATTTAAATACCAGCTCCAACCTTCTTATGCTTATGGTTGAATGATATATTTTACTTTGCCCATTTATTTTCAGCCTATCTATGTTTATACATTTACAGTGTTTCTCCCATAGGTAGCATATAATAGTATCTTGCTTTTAAAAAATCTGCTTTTTCATTCTCTGCATTTTTAATCAAATTTTTTAAATTTCAATAACTTTAGGTGATACAAATTGTTTGTTTACATGGATGCATTGTATAGCAGTGAAGAAGTCTGGACTTTACATGTGCCCACGACCCTTACCTGTGCACATTGTACCCAGGAGGTTTTTTATATCTCCTCCACTTCTCATCTTCCCTTTTCTGAGTCTCCAGTGTCCACTATACCATTCTATATACCTTTGAAGACACTTAGTTTACTTTCCACTTATAAGTGTAATGTTTGTTTTTCTGTTCCTGTGTTACTTTACTTAGGACGATGGTCTCCAGTTCCATCCAGGCTATTGCAAAAGGCATTACCTTTTTAATGGCTGAATAGTATTCCATGGTATCATATATATGTTTGATATATCATCTTTGCAATTGTGAATTGTGCTGCAGGTGTCTTTTTTGTTTAACAACCTCCATTCTTTTGTATCGACTAAATACTAAGTAGTGGGATTGCTGGGTCAAATGGTACATCTATTTTTAGTTATTTGAGAAATCTCGGTACTGAGTTCCATAGAGGTTATACTAATTTACACTCCTACCAACAGTGTATAAGTGTTCTCTTTTCACCGCGTCTGTGCTAACATCTATTTTTTAAAATATATTTTTTAATAATGGCCATTCCAACTCATGTAAGGTGGCATCTTGTCGCAGTTTTAATTTATGCATTGTAACTTGAGTTTAGATCATTTAATACCTCCACTGACATATGATCATCTTTTCTGTTGTGTCTGTGTCCTCACATGACAGCCTCCCCTTTGTGTATATTATCTCTGTGTCCCTTCTTTTTCTTATAAAGACAGCAGTAATATTAGATCAAGGCCCCTCTCCCCTACTCCAACATGACACCATCTTAACTTACATCTTTTTTTTTTTTTGAGTTGGAATCTCACTCTGTTGCCCAGACTGGAGTGCACTGGTCGCTCCTGGCCACCGCAGCCTCGACCTACTGGGCCTTGGCGATCCTTCCGCCTCAGCCTTCCGAGTAGCCGGAATTACAGGCATGCGCTACTACGCCTGGCTGATTTTTTGATTTATTGTAGAGATGAGGTCTTGCTGCCCAGGTGGGTCTCGAACCCATGGGCTCAGGCAATCCACTCACCTCTGCCTCCCAAAGGCACGGGATTACAGGCTGAGCCACTGAGCCTGGCTTAATTTACATCTTAATGGTGTCTGCGAAGACTTTCTTTCCAAATAAGATAACAGTCACAGGTACCAGGGTTAGAACTTCAGTATATATTTTTGAAGGACACAATTCAATGCACAACACTCCACTATTTACCATTTTTGTGGCTCTTCCATGTCCTAAAAATCAAAATTTCCTCTATATAATACTCTTTTACCCTGAAGAACTTCTAGCTTCTTTTGTAGAGTAAGTGTATGGGTAAGAAGTTCTTTTAATTTTATTCCAACTGAAGATATCTTTATTTTGAGAGATAATTTCACTGGATATAAAAATATGAGCTCATAGTTTATTGCTATACTTTAAAGTTATTCTACTGTCTTTTGGCCTCATAGTTTCTAGTGACAAATTCAGGGCCTTTTGCATTGCTTCATTTTTCTCTAGCTGCTTTAAGAATTCAAGAATTTCTTTTTTTCTCTATCTTTGCTTTTTAGCAGTTTGATTCTGATGTATTTGTGTGTGATTTTGTTTGTGCTTATCCTCTTTGGTTATTGTTGAGTTCCTTGAATCTATATATTTATATCTTTTAATTAATATGGGGAAATTCAACCATTACTTTTTCAAATACTGTTTCTGTCCTACCATCTTTCTTTTTTTCATATGAAATTCCAGTTACATTCATATTATATTTTTTGATATTGCCCACAGCCTCCTTAGCCTTTGTCCATTTTCAATTTTTTCTCTCTGTTCCTCAGATTGGATAATTTCTATTTGTTTATCTACAGTTGTAGTCACTCTTACCTCTGACATTTCCTTTCTTTTCTTGAATCCATACAGTGAGGTTTTTTTTTTTTCAAAATCAAACTATATATTCTTAATTCTAAAAATTCCACCTATCTTTATTTATAGTCCCCATTTATCAATTGTTTTTCTATATTGTCATTAATTTTAATGGATTTTCCATTACTTCATTTGGCATAGTGGAAATAGCTGCTTGTCTCATAGCTTCAACATCTGGATCATTTAAAGTTTTGTATTTTCTCTTGAGAATCTGAAACATTTTTTTCCTTCCTTCCTTTCTTCCTTCCTTCCTTCCTTTTGTCCTCCCTTTTTTTCTTCCCCTTTTCCTTGTATGCCAATGTTTGTATTGGTAACACATGATCCTTATAGTATATGGACTTCAGGACCTACTATAATTACTTGAAGAATGTTGGATTTTTTTGTTTGTTTAATCAGACACTCCACCTGGGAGGGACAGTAACAATT
This sequence comes from Carlito syrichta, assembly GCF_000164805.1. Taxonomy (NCBI): domain Eukaryota; kingdom Metazoa; phylum Chordata; class Mammalia; order Primates; family Tarsiidae; genus Carlito; species Carlito syrichta. Next base: position 148,441 of record NW_007253020.1, read on the forward strand.
TTCTGTGTGATACTGGGAGCCATAGCGGCACCTGGTGAGAGACCATGGCACTCATGTGCAAGTAGCTGCACTACTCCACAGAGCACTTTGTTACAAGCCATGCCCCAAATGTCTCCAATGGGTCAATGGCAACAAAGGGAAGTAACCTAGAGATAGCTGTTGGAATGCCTGTTAGAACAGCAGCAACAGCTGTAAGGAAAGGAAGTCTCGATAAATGAGTATATATAATACTCTGGGGACTCTTATGAGGTGGTGGGAAATTTTCAGAGAATCAAAGTACCTATGGGAGCGTCAAGTGACAAAGGCCAGTAAAATCTGATTCGTTACTGTTACCATGGCTTTCATTAAAATATGAAAGCTGATGGCACCTGCTGAAACTTGGATTATACCAGTGCTATATTGTTGGATTGTTTTCATAATTTAAAGTGATTTTAGATCCAGATTCCCCTTTTAAATAGTTCATAAATATCATGGTTCTCATTTCCAATTCTCTCAATAAACTCTTATTACAGGTGGCTGATAAAGAGATTATTTATTTGACCAAGATAGACTCATCTATTTTGTTATAATGTATTAATCTGTGCTGCATCTGCCCTAGAAATTAAATAATTATGTAATTCTAAAAAATCTTTGAATCTTTCAAGAGAAAAATAGTCAGAAGAGGCCTAAAGAGATCATCTCATTTATCCTCCAACTTAAAGTAAGCATTCCCTAGATTGTGTCTGATGTCAACTTATTACCAAAAAAAAAAGCTATAAACCAAGGATGTCCTTTTCTAAGAAGACTCCCATGAGCTCTCACTTTGATAAAGATGACCTTTCTCTGTCTTTCCTCAGTACCCCTTAGACATTTACATTATAGTAATTATCACACTCTATTATGATAGTTCCATTATGTTCCTTTTGTTCCATTTGTCCACTTTGGGAGAAAAACCATGTCTAAGTTGTGTCTCCTCATGCTTAGCATATTGCTTGACAAATAAAAGGTACCCAACCAGCGACTCTTATTTTAAAGACTACAATTAATATCTAATTATTACCAGATGATTTGTCAAATGGCAGAAAGCAAGAATCTGTGGAAGGCCTTTTACATTTAACCCAAGAATGGCAAAATTTTCTTTTCTTTCTTACCAACAATAAGTTTTACTTCTTACACTATTGCAGAAGTTATAGTGCCCTATGAAACATAAGACTGACTTATCAGATCAGTGATTAATGGTGTAAATCAATAATTTCTATTTTAATGCAGAGCGAAATAAGTTCTGGGGTGCACATATGCCTTTAACTATTGATATAGGTATCACTCACATTTCTTAACTCATTTTTAAGAGATGGAAGAAAGGAAAGAGAAAGTTCAAAGGGGAGGGATGTATCTTGCCTTGTGAAAGTTTATCCAAGTAAGAGGAAATTCTATTGTCAATTCTTGGTTCTATCCTGTGAATAAAACCTGCATTTAGAGATAAGTGTGGGATACTGAAATTCCAAAACAGATTTAGTTCTATATAGAGCAAATGAGTCCCTATGATATGCACAGCTGTGCAATAGCACTATGAGAGAGATGAATCATGTTCTTTATCATGGAGGAGTTTCCAATCTTTCTGGAGAGGATAAAGGTACGTGAAAGAACTTGAAAATGCAAAATGTTGCTGCTTAAGTCAGGAATCAATTGTGTAGAATGGATCAAAGATTTCTTTTTTATTTTATGTTTTATTTTAAACTTGTGGGGTAGAAGTGGGGATTTACTACATAAATAGGTTGCATGCAGATGAAGTTTAGGCTTCTAACTGGCCCTCTCTCCCCCTGATAGTAGACCAGATAGCCAGTATGTTGCCCTGTGCCTTTCTCTCTCCTACTTCCTTCCCTTTCCTTGCAGTGTCCAGCATCTGCCAATCCCACCCTTGTGCTGGTGTGATCAGTGATCAGGACCCACTTATTAGTGATAACGTGGTATTCCGTTCTTAGTTTCTGCAATAGTTCACTTAGTATGATGGCCTCCAACTGCATCCAAGTTGCTGTGAAGCCCATGATTTTGTTGGTGGGTATGTAAGCTAGTTGAACCTCTATGGAAAGCAGCATGGTGATTTCTCAAAGAACTAACAATTGAACTTCTAAATGCTCCAGCAATCCCTCTTCTGGGAACATAAATCATTCTACCCCAAACACCAGTGCACATATGTTTATTGTAGCACTTTTCACAAGAGCAAAAACATGGAACCAACCCAGATGTCCATCAAAAGTGGACTGGATAAAGAAATTGTGGTATATATACACAATGGAATATTATGCAGTCATAAAAAAGAACAAAAGTTTTGAATGAATTTATCAAAGAAAAAAAATCTATGACCTCTATTGTCCTGAGGGAGGTGAAATTCCCATGTGGTTTTTTACAGTGAGTGTACATAAAACGGTGAGGCACAGCCCTGGCACATGGCTGGATGTCTGGTGTGCCTGGGCCACGGTGAAGGGTAGCAGTTGCGGCAAGCTCAGTGCTCCAGTAGGCTCTGTGCACCCCAGAGCAAGATTCAGCCTCAAACCTCGGAAAAAAAATTTATTTAGGGAGCGTACCATATTGAGAGAATATCTGTGGTCTTCTATTATGATTGGTGTTTTGTTACTTGTAAATGGGCTCCTGGGAGTGAGGTCATTGAGTTACTTCCCTAAACAAAGAATGAGTTTATTCTAAAACTTTCTGGGTCTTCTCTTTCAGGCCTGAGTTTATGCTCTCCTGGCTTTTTAAAATCCTGGTTCTTAAATAACCTAAAGGAACTACTTCCTAAAGGACAGGGAATGGGCTAATCTTCATTTGTATACTTGATACACACATGCTTCCTTTTTTCCCTTCACTCCTCTCTCAGCTCTCTTTGCTCTCTGCTCAACGAAATCATCACACTACACTAGTTCTCACTATTCCTGACTAATGAGGTACATTGGATTGCACTCATGGTATAAAAAAATGATTAAAACATACTGTAGCAGATGTGGAAGGGAGAATACTATTTCTAAGACTGTTGGAAGATGTGGGAAATCTCTCAAAGAATTATTTAATAAATTCTGCTGCTCATGAAACTAAGGACAAGATTATTACTGATGTATTCATTTAAGACAAAACACTAACAGAGGGGTAAAAAAGATTATTTGGTTAGAGAATAAAAATGAAAGCAAAAAGAAAAGGATTTTAAGACATAATTCTGAAATGAGCTGATAGTCTAAAGAACATCTGGGTAATATATAGTGAACAGTAAACTCTTTAAAAAATGAAAAATGAAAAAAGAAAGAAAGAAATGACTTTTGAGATAGTTTTCATGCTGTCAGCAAGTAGATTAATGCAACCACTGGAGGAAAATGTGCAAAGGCCATTTATGTGTAAATAATACAGGTATTAGAAGTGTTAAAGCATTTTGTGCCAAAAGATCCCAAGGGAAGATCTTATTTGGTAAATAGTAAAGATAAACAAAACCTTTAGGTGTTTAATAGCAATTCCACATTTGACCAGTTTGTTTTATGGTTCTTCTAGTCAAGTGACACAATGCATTTGATAATAAATTTGTGGTTACACAGAGTTTAATATGTTTGTGCAGCTTTCCTTTCCACTGATTATTTACCTTCATGCAGAAAGGAAAATAAACTAGTTATTTAGTTCTTTCTTATAATAAAAGTTTGGTTAAAGTAAGAATTATTGGCAGAAAGAATATTTTGGAGTTTATTTGTGATCTCAATAAGTAGGAAAGCAATTCTACTATCTCCTTTATATTGATATTTCTGAAATTTATCTTCAAGGGTAATTACTCTAAAAGTCATGTGAATAGTTTAGATATGGCCTACAATTTTTGCCAATAAGTTCTATCTATAATAATGTAGTCTTGAGTTATTCTTCTGATGATTTTATATACAATATTGAACTGCTTTCTTAATTCTCACTTTCATTCTGCTTATTCTCTGTTATATCATAATTTTCATATGCTCACTGAAGGGTATTTCACATTATATATTTGGAAAAATGTAAAAATGTTATGTTCATGCTTTTGCATATTAAAGTGAGTATTTTAGTTCAAAGCCTAAGTGACCAGTCTGTTGTCAGGAAAGCCTTGCTCCAGTTAATTGATAGTCTTATCATCATTCTTCCTTTTCTCTTCTGCCTGTAGAAGCATCACATGCACTCACATACTGATATACCTTGTCCATTTCTGTTTTTAGCATCTTAAAAATACTTTTTTTTTTTTTTAACCATTCCCTGTATCACTGACCTGGAAAAAAAGAAAAAGAAAAAGAATCAAACAAACCCCACAAAACAACAAATAGTCTGAAAGTTGTTTCACCTGGTCAAAATCTCCTCCATTCACACATTCTATTTTTAGGTTCAGATCAAACCACAATAGGTGCCTAATAAAGTTAAAATTGAAGAGGGTTTAGAAAGATGCCTAGAAAGCATGCTGGAAGTAGTCAATCTCAGATAAACCAGTTGAGAACAACTTTACAAAGTAGGAGGCACAACTTGAAAGAGGAAATAAACAATTCCTTATTTGAAACAACAAAAACAGTGTGGGCTGGTAGTCAGAGCCTTCATCCTATTTGGGTGAGATGATAGAATAGAGATGGTGAGGAAACTCCACCCCATGTTTGCAGGAAATTTGTAGTTAAGATAGAGTGGAAGAGGATATCTCTGAGTTAGTAGTAGCCCTATACTGACAATCTATGTTTGCTGCAGAGATTTAAAACAAAACAATTCACTCACATGCACAACCCTTTATTCTAGAAAGCTCATGGAGTTTCAGGGTGAATTTTTGTTGGCCTGGAATTCTGACTTGCTCTCTCCCCCTACACATATCACTTCAAAATTTCTGGTCCACAGACAACTGTTATCATTAAAAATGATACAAACATAATAAAAGCATGGGATCTATAAAAAATACTATAAGTAAAAAGAAGGGGACAAGGAAAAACAAAGAGGTGAAAAACACTCACTAGAAAAATGTTACTAAGGAGTATATGAAATCAAGACCAATCATATTGCTTTGACAAAAGGAAAAAAATATAGTATTTTACAAATATGAGTTTGGAGTAGAAATTTTGGCACATAGAAAAGATATAATGACAACCAAATGAGATAAACAAAAGCAGCTATTATTCAAAAATGAAAGAGATGGAAAAAAGCATACCATTCTAATTGTAAGGACCATTTTGCAAGTAGCACAAAAGAAACTAGGCATTACTAAAAATACAGTAAGGTTTATGGGGACCAAAACTGAGAAAATCATTCAAGATAAAGTGGTAATATGTAAAAGATTAAAAATAGAGGGAAAAACAGCACAAAGAAAATTCAATGCAAGTGTAATGAATGGTTTTGAAGAAGAGAGTAAAAAATAAGAGAGATACTTTTAAATTGTATTCATTTTTTACTTGTGTATAACACATTCCACAAACTGAGCAGCTAAAAACACTTATTTATTATCTTATAGTTTCTGTAGGTTACAAACTCAACATAGTTCAACTGGATTCTCTGATTAGGGTTTCCAAAGTCTGACTAATTGTGCCCTTGTCTGAAGGATTTGGAGAATAATCATCTTCCCATCTTACTCAGGTTGTTGGCCACATTTAGGTTTTTTTAAATTGTGGGTCCAAAGTTCTTGTTTCCTGTCCGTTAGCTATAGGTCACTGTCACCATTCAAAGGATGGTCACATTCCTCATCTTGTGACCCCTTCCAATTTCAAAGTCGGCAACAACCCATTGAAATCTTGTGCTTCTAATCTCTCTGACTTTGTCTTCTTCGGGTATCAGCTGAGAAGAAATATGTTTTGAAAAGGGCTCACCTGTAAATCCCTTGCTTTGGGAGGCTGCGTTGAGTGGATTGCCTGAGCCCGCGGGTTTGAGACCCACCTGGGCAACTTGGCGAGACCTCATCTCTACAATAAATCAAAAATTAGCCGGGCGTGGTAGCACGCACCTGTAGTTCCAGCTACCTGGAAGGCTGAGGCGGAAGGACCGCTGGAGTCCAGCAGGTAGAGGCTGCAGTGACCGGAAGCAACCACTGCACTCCAGTCAGGGCGACAGAGTGAGACTCCAACTCAAAAAGAAAAAGAAAAAAAAGAAAAGAAAAGGGCTCAGATAATTTGATTTGGACCAACCAGATACACTTATTGCAACATCAATTGTGTCTTACATTGCAACATAATCACAGGTATGAGAATTCATCATTATCACATTATCATCATTATCAGACTGTAGAATGTTTGGGATTATGTTTAAAATACTGCCTGCCACAAACACATATTAAAAAATAAAAAAACAAAAAAACACTCAGTCAGGATATTGAATGTTCCCAACACAAAGAAAAAATAAATGTTTGAGATGATGGTTACCTTGATCTGATGACTGATTACTACACATTCTATATATCAAAACATCACTATTTACCCCATAAATATGTGTAATTATTAAATGTCATTACAAAAATAAAATAAAATAAATTAGATTAAATTTTTAAACTCCTTTTAAAATAGAGGAACAGGAAGATGATGGCTGAGCCAGTTGGACTATGCAAGTCCAGTGTGAGTGAGTGAGCATATAGAAAATTTTGTGTACATGTTGGGGAGCGAGTGGCTAACTGAGTGAGGGCTCATGAGCAAGTGTCCAGGGCCCTCTTGGTACAGCTACTGGTGCTGCAGCTTCTCTGCTTGGTCCCTGGCTCTTCCCAGGTTACAGAAGCCAAGTGCCATTTTTTTTTAATGGTCAAAAGTTTTCCTGTGAAGAAGTGGTGGGGAGAGACTACCGCCCCAGGCCCTGCCTCACCACTGCAGCAGAAGAGACTTCTGGCTCCAGACTTTGCCTTACCACTTCAGTGCCTGGCCAGGCACTTTCAGCAAGGGCTGCAGAGAGAGCCCAGAGGCAAAATCCCACTGGAGAGGATGAGAGAGGCACCCCACCATTATCTTGAAGGTGGGGTGGTAAAATGCTCCAACTTGCTCACCACAGAGCAACAGACCCAAACTCTGTGACTGGCAGATAAACTACTCGGGGGTTGATCGTGACCCAGAGAGAATATCCGGAAAGCACAAAATTCAGAGGGACCTGACAAATACTGAGTCCCAGTTGTCCCACCCTGATTCAGCCATGGGATAAAGGATATGACCAGAAAAGTATGAGGAAGAACTCCAAAGAGATCAGTGGTGAGTCCAGAGCTGACTCAAACCCCCTCCTCCACAGCAATCCTCTGAACAACTGTCCCATACAACTGGGCCATGACTGAGAGGAACAAACCCAAGCAGAACCTGGGCATCAGTTGCAATAGGAGAACTCCATTCCAGGATAGGCCTGACTGGGGCACCCCCCATGAGTGCATACCTGAGGAAGAGACAATCCCATACCTCCCCACTAGAGGAGATCTCCCTGATCATACAAAAGTGGGAGGAGAGGACTGCAGTCCACCCACCCCCACTGCTCCTCCTCCTTCCCTGTTCTGGACACTGGAGAGAGAGTGAAAGAGGTGGAAGCTCTGCAGGAGAGAGCAAACTAGAACAATTACAGAGCCTGCCACAAGAAGAAAGGGTGGTTTTTTTAAATTTTAATTTATTTTAATTTTTAAAAAATTTTTTGCCTGTTTTTTAGTTCATGTATTTTTTTAAAAATTATTCCTTTGTGCATGAATGTGTATGTGAGGGTTTGATCTGCATTCCCCCTTTTTTTGTTTTCTTTTTCTTTCTTCTTTTTATTTTTGTTTTTTGTTTGTATGTGTATGTGAATGATTGAGTGCTGATCTTTCAGTTCTTTTGTGGTTGTTGGTTTGTTTTTGCTCTTTTGTTCTTCTCTTTTTTTAATTTGTATTTTTAGTTTAAGGTATGTGTCAATATATGTTTGAGGCTTCAATCTGAATTCTTTTTTTTCCCTGGTCTTTCTGTTTGTTTGTTTGTTTGTTTGTTTGTTTTTTGCTTTGGTCTCTGCTTGCATTCTGTGTTTTTTTCTTTAAAAAAATTCTAGTCCATCTTACTTTATTTTATTTTTCTCTGTACTTCTCACTGCTGTCACTGTATTTCAGACTGAGGGAGTACACACATGTACCCATTGCATCATCATATAGAGTGGTGGTGGGGAGTGGGTCTCAGGGAACACATACCACAATCAATGAGCATTGTAATTTGCAAGTAGTTTCTGAATCCTAGTTCCCCATCCCCTACTTTATTTGACTTCAAAACTACTAGAGACAACAAACCTTCCCACCCTCAGTCCTGTTTCAAAATAGTACAAATCCAGAGCTTGGATCAGAGAAGAATAAAGGGCTGAGTAAATGACAGAAGGGAAGGACTCTCCCACTAACACTGAATAACAGAAATAAAGAGAAAAGCAAGAAATCTGTCACAAATGAGGAAAATTTAAAGGAAGACCACAAGTAATTTCAAGTATAACAAAGAGAAAACTCCTGAAAAATCAGGCCTTGGAGCCTAAACAATGAAAGGTCATCAATGACTGGCCCCAGACTATGACAGGGATTAGGAAATGGGTGGAAAGAGTGAATAAGACTCAAGGAAGAAAAGATGCAGCACTGAAAGAACTTGTAACAGAGATCTTGGCAATAAAAAATTTCATCCGGGATATAAATAACAAGGTGACAAGCATGAAAAGCAGAATTAATCTAGCTGAAGAAATAATGTCAGAACTTGAAGGCCAGAACATGGAATTAACATGATCTGTAAAAAAAACACAGAAAGAAGACTCAAAGAAAGAACAAAGCCTATAAGAGATGCACAACTATATCAAGAGACTGAACCTATGCCTGGTTGGTATCTCAGAAGAATAAAGGAAAATGGAGAACAACTTGGAGCAAGTATTCCAGGAGGTAATCCAAGAAAATTTACCCCAACTCAACAGATATGTGAGCAGCCAAACAAAAGAGATACAGAGAACTCTCACAAGACAACAAATGAGAAGACCAACCCTTAGATACATAGTAATTTGCCTACACAAAGTAGGCACAAAAGAAAAAATCCTAAAGGCAGCAATAGAGAAAGGTCAGACTACATAACAGGAAAAACCAATCAGAATAGCAGCAAACCTTGTCAGCAGAAATACGACAAGCAAGAAGGGACTTAAATTCAATATTCAAAGTCCTCAAAGACAAACAATTTCAACGAAGTATTTCCTACCCAGCCAAGCTCAGCTTCATCAGTGATGGAGAATTAAAGTCCTTCCCGGACATCCAATACCTAAGAGATTATGCAGCTTCCAGATCAGCTCTACAAGAGACATTTAAAAAGGTATTAATCACAGAGAAAAAAAAAATAACCACACAATTCCCAAGAGAACAGCAGAGCACACCATCAACAGAGAATACAGTGCAGCAAGAAACTTGAAAACACACACATACATTAACTCCAAAGCCAAAAGAAAACAAGCAAACAAAGAAAAAACTTTATAAGAACCTCATAACAGGGAAAACAATCACATTTCAATAATCACCCTGAATATAAATGGACTAAACGCACCACTGAAAAGACACAGAATGACAAACTGGATAAGAAACCATGACTCAATTATTTGCTGCATACAGGAGACTCATCTCACCACAAGGGATGCACACAGACTCAAAGTTAAAGGATGGAAAATGAATTTCCAAGCAAATGGATCACAAAAGAAGGCAGGAGTTGCAATCTTAATATCAGACAAAACAACCTTTAAGCTATCAAAAATTTAAAAAGATGCAAAAGGACACTACATATTGATAAAAGGTTCAATCCATCAACAGGAAATATCCATTCTAAACATATATGCATCCAACACAGGAGCACCAGCCTTTATAAAACAACTTCTAGTAAAGTAAAAAAAGATGTTGACTCTAATACTATAGGAGGAGATTTGAATACACCACTAAGAGCCCTAGATATATCATCAAGGAAAAAAATCAACAAGGAGATGCAAAACCTAAACTTGACACTCGACCAAATGGACTTAATAGATACCTACAGATTATTCCACCCCACAACCACAGAATATACATTCTACTCATTGCCACATGGAATGTACTCCAAGATCGATCACATCCTTGGCCCTAAATTGAGCATAAACAAATTCCATAAGGTTGAAACATTGCCATGCAACTTCTCAGACCACAGTGGAATAAAAATGAATACCAACACCAACGAAATTTCCCCAAAGCCCACAAAGACATGGACACTAAATAGCATGATGCTGAACAACTACTGGGTCAACACTGAAATCAAAGCAGGAATTAAAGATTCCTGGAAACAAATGAAAATGAAGAACATCTTACCAAAACCTCTTGGATGTCATAAAATCAGTTCTAAGTGGGGAATTTATATCTCTACTAGCACACATCCAGAAAATGGAAAGATCATAAGTTGAGATCCTAACAAATCACCTAAGGGAGCTAGAAAGAGAAGACCACCAAAAGCCTAATTTTAGCAGAAGAATCCAAATCACCAAAATAAGAGCCCAAATATGCGATATAAAAAACAAAAATATAGAAAACATCAACAAAACAAAATCTGGTTCTTTGAAAGAATTAACAAAGTTGATGGATCCCTGGCCAGAATGACCAAGAAAAAGAGAGAAGAAGTCCAAATGAACACAATAGAAAACAAAAGATCAAATCACAACTGACCCAAAAGAAATAAAAAATATTATCAGAGATTACTATGTACACCTATATAGAAACAATTCGATACTTAAATGAAATGGAAGACTTTCTAACATCACAAACTCCCCAGGTTGAAACAAGAAGACATTGAGACACTAAATAGACCAATAACAATCCAAGAGATTGACTTTGTCATAAGAAAACTACCCACCAAAAAAAAAAAAGTCCTGGACTGGATGACTTTCCAGAAGAATTCTACAAAATAAACAAGGAGGAGCTGATACCAATCCTAATTGAGAAAGATGGACTTCTCCCCAAATCATTTTACAAGGCTAACATCACACTGATAATCAAACCTGGTAAAGATTCAACAAAAAAGATAACTACAGGCCAATATCCCTTAAGAACATAGATGCAAAAATTCTCAACAATATTCTAACAAATTGGTTCCAAAATCACACCCCAAAATTATCCACCATGACCAAGTAGGCTTCATCCCCAGGATGCAAGGCTAGTTCAACGTTCACAAGACCATAAATGTAATTAAATACATCAATAGATGTAAAAACAAGAATCACATGATTATCTCATTAGATGTAGAAAAATCCTTTAATAAAAAAACAGCATCTCTTCTTGATAAAAACCCCTCAAATACCTAGATATAGGAGAAACACACCTCAAAATAGTAAGATCCATCTATGATAAACCCACAGCTAACATATTGCTAAATGAACAGAAACTGGAAACATTTCCCCTGAAACTGGAACAAAACAAGCCTGCCCACTATCACCCCTCTTGTTCAACATTGTGTTGGAAGTCCTAGCTAGGGCAGTTAGACAAGAGAAGGAAATCAGGGGTATACAAATAGGAAAAGAGGAAGTCAAATTATCCTTCTTTACTGATAATATGATCCTGTACCTTGAAAATCCAAGAGAATCTGTCAAAAATCTGCTTGCAATGATAAAGGACTTTGGCAAAATCTCATGGCACAAAATAAATGTGCAAAAGACAGTTGCATTCCTATACACTAACAACAAGCAGGTAGAGAACAACAACAACAAAACACAATCCCATTCACAATAGCCACACACAAAAATGAAATACATCAGCATCTTCCTAAGCAGAGGAGTAAAAGAACTTTACAGTGAGAACTAAAAAACACTGCTCAAAGGAATCTAAGAAGACACAAATACCTTGAGAAATATTCCATGTTCATGGATAGGAAGAATCAACATTGTTAAGATGTCCAGCCTACCAAAGGCAACCTACAGATTCAACGCAGTACCCATTAAGTTGCCAACATCATTCTTCTCAGATCTTGAAATGACAATACAGAAATTCATATGGAAACATAAACAGCCACGAATAACCAAAACAATCCTTAGCAAAGAAGCAAAGAAGCAAAGCATTCTTCCAGACTTCAAACTTTATTATAAGGCTACAGTAACCAAAACAGCCTGATATTGATACAACAACAGGCATATAGACCAATGGAACAGGATAGAGATTCTGGAAGCAAAGTCTCAATTTCTCAACCAACTCATCTTTGATAAAGCCTTCAACAGCAACCACTGGGAAAAGGAGAACCTTTTCAGTAAATGGTGCTGGGAAAACTGGCTGATCACATGCAGAAGATTGAAACAAAACCCCTACCTATCACTGTACACAAAAATTAACTGTAAATGGATCAAAGACCTAAATGTAAAACCTCAAACTATAAGAATCTTGGAAACTGCAGGTGACACCCTTATGAAAATCGGAACTGGCAACCAATTCCTGATCAAAACTCTTAGTGCCCATACCATAAGAAATAAGATAGACAAATGGGACTTCATCAAACTGATGAGCTTTTGAAAGCAAAAGAAACCATCAAGAGAGCAGGAGACAGCCCACAGAATGGGAAAAAATATTTGCCAACTGAATATCTGACAAAGGCCTAACATACAGGATCTACAAGGAATTCAAATGCGCTAAAAAAACAAAACAAAAACAAAAACAGTCCCATTAAAAAGTGGGCAAAAGTCATGAACAGACACTTCTCAAAAGATATACGGGCAGCCAACAGACACATGAAAAAGTGCTCAGCCTCACTCGTCATCAGAGAAATGCAAATCAATGCCACATTGAGTTACCACCTATCCCCAGTAAGAGTGGCCATCATTAATAAAACAAACAACAAGAGATGCTGGTGAGGATGAGGAGAAAAAGGATCGCTTCTGCACTGCTGGTGGGGAATGCAAACTAGTGAAATCTCTTTGGAAGACAGTGTTGAGATTTCTGAAAGAACTAGAAACTGATCTTTCATATGACCCAGCTTTCCCCTATTAGGAATATACCTAGAGGAACTCAAATCATTCTACAAAAAAGATACCTGTACATGCATGTTTGTTGCAACTCTATTCACGATAACAAAAACATGGAACCAACCATGCTGCCCATCGAAGCTGTACTGGATTAAAAAAAGTGGTACATATACACAATGGAATATTATGCAGTCATAAAGAAGTACAAACATAAGGACTTCACAGCAACTTGGATGGATTTATAGTCTATCATACTCAGTGATCTATCACAGAAACCAAGAACAGAATACCATATGTTCTCACTCATAAACAGACCTTCAACAATTATCATAATACTATAAGAAAGGAATTGGCAGTAGTAGGAAACTGCCAGGGGAGATGGGGTGGGATGGGCAGTTGAGGGTAACTGCTAGGGGAGGGAGGGGCACCCTTCATCAGCAAGGGTGCCTACATAATCAACGTTTGTACATCTAACCCCGAATTGTACCTCACATCTCTAAAGTTTAAAAAAAAATTCACTTAAAGGAAGAATCAAATCTACAATTTGAAAAGGCACACTGCCTTAAAAATAGATATAGAATAATAAAAATTGAGTAAAATTTTTCTCTCTGCCTATAGCTAAAAGAAAGATAACTCACCAAAAAAGCATAAAAATTCAGACTGGCCTCAGACTGCTCTAGAGTGACGTTCAATAATGCCAGAACAGTGTTTAGTATTGCCTGTGAAGTTCCCGGGGGAAGGAAGTATGAACAAAGAAAACTTTATTTTTATTTATTTATACAAACAAAACTTATGCAGATGATATCCTACAAAGTTATTTTTTAAGCATAGAATCCACTGATAAACATTTTTAAATATGCTGGAAAACATGTAACATAGTTTCAGTTTGATCTCTTTAAATAAAATATTAAACAAAAGACATCAGTCAGTCAACTAATGAATAGAGATATTCCAAAAGAGTCTTGTATTCACATAATGTTAACTGCTGCTACATGTCCCCCCTCAGATTTCAATGACTTAATCTAATAAAAGTTTATTTATTGCTGATATCACTATTCATATTGTGACAGGGACTTCAGCTCTTTCTGTGTTGTAGCACCAACTAACAAGCAAAGTGAAAGCAGGGGAGGAAGTTTATGTGATATTTAATGCCTATGGCTGGAAATGATGTACATTTTGGTGATTAAAACCTAATCTGGTAGCCTCAATCTATCTCAAAAGTATGCAAGGAGAAATAATTTTCCTGTGATCCCCAAAACAGCAAGTGAAACTGATGGCCATTTAGCAATACAACTAGATCCTAGACTCTTCTCTTCTCACCACAATATATATTTCACTCTTCCTCCTTTACAAAGAATATACCCATTCCCAAAGGAGGACAAATTCCATTCAACCACTACCTCCAGTTCAAAGTCAAGTCTGATTAGGTTCAGATTTGACTCCCTGTTGTCCAAACAAAAGTAAATAAAATAAAAAATCATTAGTAAATTCTAAAAATAATATATATATATAAATAAATACAAATAAATTTTAGAAACATTCACCATCTCACTGCCCACACTGAGTATGTAGTGATGGGTCTGTCCTATCATGACCTCCTATTAAGATGTGATATTCCGGCTGCTTGGAAGGCTGAGGCGGAAGGATCGCCGGAGCCCAGCAGGTCGAGGCTGCGGTGGCCAGGAGCGGCCATTGCACTCCAGTCTGTGCGACAGAGTGAGACTCCAACTCAAAAAAAAAAAAAAGAGATGTGGTATTGAATGAAGACTTGATGTAAGTATAGTGTCTTGGTCCAATTGTGCTTTAGAGTTCATTCAATGATCATTTTTCTAGTTCATTGCAAACATAATTTGGATGGATATCTGAGCCATAAACAGTTCCCTCATGTTGGTTGCCAGACTAGTGGAATAACAGCTATAATATCAGAGAAAAACAAGTGAAAGCCCCTGAAACTTCCCCTTTACCACAGTCAAGACTTTAGGTAAAAATATTGTATCATAAGTATAAATGACTTCATTAATGCTCCACCAAGGCACTATCTTGGAGAAGATATCCTACAGATTTTGGGAAAGTCCTGTAAGAACATAGTGTATATTGAAACAATAGCTGTCATATGTTATCTATCTGCCAATAGAATACTGAATGCCTGACTATGAAACATCAAGTGACTAAGTAATCAGAATTTCTTATCATGTCCTGAGTATTGTGAGACCCACAAATCATAAGGCAAAGTGGGTACAGCACAGTGGAAGTGGTACATTTGAGATCCAATCCAAGCAGATCTGGGTGCCATACTTATGTCATAGATAGACACAGGTGTCCCTGGGTCCAGCCAAGTTGACACAAGATGAGTCATCCCATGTTACTGTTTCACAGAATTTGCTCATAGATTTAGCTATAGTTACCTACTGTAGTGACTTGATACACTCTTTATTGGTTTTCTTCTCTTGCCTTTACCACTCCAGTAATGGTATTTTCTGCATATCCAAAACACATTATGTAAATCTGAATCCTTGGACAAATTTATTCATTATTCAATTTTGAAAGATTTATAGAAGTTCAACATTCTGTAATAGAGTAGATAACCAAATAAATTATACATTTTATTGGTTATTTCTCACAAACTAATAGGTTTCAAATATTGTTGTGAATGGGTTTTTTCTTCTTTGGGGGGATGTGGTCTCACTGTCGCCCAGGTTGGAGTGCAGTGGTGTGATCATAGCTCACTGCTGCCTCAACCTCTTGGGCTCAAGCCAATCTCCCACATCATTCTCAGGAGTAGCTAGTACTATAGGCACACACCACCACACCTGGCTAGTTTTTATTTTTATTTTTTGCTGAGACAAGATATCACTATGTTATATTAGCCCAGGCTGGTCTTGAACTCTTGGACTCAAGCCATCCTCCATCTTTGGTCCCAGCAAAGTGTTCAGCTTGCAGGTATGAGCCACTATACATAGCCACTGAAAGTCACTGTGGAGGCAACTGAAGAGCCCTGTGGTCACAAAGAATAAGGAAGATTCACCCAAGTTTGCAGGCAGGGGAGGTGGAGAAGGGAATGCAGAGAACCACACATTTGATCCCATCCATAGGTCCCTGTATCCCTCTCCTAAGCTAGGGGAGGAAGTTTACAATCTGGCAGATACTTTGACATATCTTTTGAAGGAGCCCAGGCAGCGAATTGGCATCGGCACAGTGGCACTCCCAGCTATTCCCTGGCATCGAGGGTTGGTGCTGACAGGGCTGCTGCGGGCTGTGTTGATACTATCTTGAGACAAACAACAAAACCTGTATTTGTCTTGCTACCCTGGTGAGGGAAGGCAGACTGGCAAGGCACCACCTTTTTTCAATTTTCTTTTTTTTTTGTCTTGAAACTGGGGGACTAGGAATACAGAAAGTAGTAAAAAAAATATGGGATATAAGCCGACTGACTTATGTTAAAATCAGTTTAAAGATTTCATGTGCTTAAATGCATGTATAAGTATGTGAAAAACTCAGGTCTTATGAAAACCAAGGTAAACAAATAGATAATGGTGTTAATAAAGCTAGTCCCTCCTTTTTTCTCTTATTGAAATTTGAGACTTTATAAAATTAAAGTGCAGGAAATTTAATTTTATATGAGATCAGCCTGATATATCCATTTATGTTCCTGTGTGCAGAAAAATAACCAACACTTATTTAATTCTAACTTAATACCACACATTGTGCTAAACACTTTGTATCAGTTAAGCCGTTAATAGTCTTATACATATAAACATATTTTATACCTATTTTACAGAACAGAAAACTGAGGCTTAGTGAAAATAAACTTGTTCAAAACTTACACAGCCTATAATTGAAATAGCTGGAACATAAGAAAACTCAATTGTTCGTTTTTTAAAGAAATCGTCATACTACTTACCACAAAGTTGAACTAGCTTACATTCCCACCAACAGTGTAGAAGTGTTCCCTTTTCTCTGCTGCTGTGCCAGCACCTATTAATGATAGTCACCCTTTCTGGTGTTAGGTGGTATCTTATTTTAGTTTTTACTTGCATTTCTCTGATGATCAGTGAGGCTGAGCACTTTCTCTTATGTTCGTTGGCTACTTTTATGTCTTCCTCTGAGAAGTGTCTGTTCGTGTCCTTTGCCCACTTTTTAATGGGATCCTTTGTTTTTGTTTTTTCCTTTGAATTCATTTGAGTTCCTTGTAGATCCTGGATGTTAGGCCTTTGTCATATGCATATTTAGCAAATATTTTTTTCCATTTTGTGGGTTGTCTCTTTTACCTTTTGATGGTATCATATGCTGTGGAAACAGTTTTCAGTTTGATATGGTACCACCTGTTGACCTTAGCTTTTGTTGCATTTGCTTTTGAGGACTTGACCGTGAATTCATTGCCCACTCCAAGGTCCTAAAGGGTGTTCCCTAAGTTTTCTTCTAAGATTCTTATAGTTTGAGATTTTACATTTAAGTTCTTGATCCATTTTGAGTTAATTTTTGTATATGACAATAGGTAAGAGTTCAGTTGCATTCTTCTACATGTGGCTAGCCAGTTTTCCCAACACCATTTGCTAAATGTTTTTCCACCCAATGTTTGTTATCAATGGCTTTGTCAAAAATGAGTTGGTTGAGGGATCAGGGCTTTATTTCCAGATTCTCTGTTCTGTTCCATTGGTCTATGTGTCTACTCCTGTACCAATACCACGCTGTCTTAGTTACTGTAGCCTTGTCATAAAGTTTAAAATCTGAAACTGTGAGGCCTCCAGCTTTGTTCCTTTGAGGATTGCTTTAGCTATTTGTTTACTTTTTTGCTTCTATATGAATTTCTGTACTTTCTTTTTTAGGTCTGTGAAAAGTGATGTTGGCAATTTGATAGGAATTTCATTGAATCTGTAGATTGCCTTGGGTAGGGTAAAAATCTTGATGATGTTGATTCTTCCAATCCATGAGCATGGGGTGCTTTTCCATCTGTTTGTATTATTCTTGGTTTCTTTGAGCAGTGTTTGTAGTTCTCATTGTAAAAGTCTTTCACTTATTTGACTCAGAAGATGCCAAGATATTTCCATTTTTTGTGTGTGACTATTGTGATTGAAATTGTGTTTTTTTAATTTTGTTCTAAGCTTGCTTGTTATTGGTATATAGAAATGCAACTGTCTGTGAGTTGATTTTGTATCCCGATACTTTACCAAAGTCATTTATCAGCGTGAGGAGGTTTTTGACAGACTCCCTAGGGTTTTCTTAGGTATAGAATCATACCATCTGCAAAGAGGGATAACTTAACTTCCTCTTTTCCTATCTGGATCAAAGAAATATCCTGTTTGGATAAAGGAATGATTTTCTCCTCCTACTTGATTGCTCTGGCTAGTACATCCAGTACTATGTTGAATAGGAGGGTAAGAGTGGGCATTCTTGTCTTATTCCAGTTCTTAGGGGGAATTCTTCCGGCTTCTGCCCATTAAGCATGATGTTGGTTGCAGGTTCATCATAAATGGGCCTTACTGTTTTGAGGAATGTTCCTTTGATGCCTAGGTGTTTGAGGATTTTTATCAAGAAGGGATGCTGGCTTTTATCAAGTGTTTTTTCTGTAATGGACAACTTCTTAACAGGGTGTAACTCAGGCACTAAAAACAGTTTAGCTCTTATGCTCAAGGTTTTAAGAGTAAATTTAATTTTAACCTTGTGAAAGACCATATTGTCATTTGACAGTTGTTTGCAGTAAATTTACTAGTCACAATCTTATGAGCATGTGATACTAAAGCATTCCCTTCACATGCAAAATAGATAAAAATTAGCAGTGGCATTATTTTAGTTGATATTTTGCATCTGTCTGAAGAATCTACTCATCTTAAGCCATTATTTTGGCACAAGGTACAATTCAGAAAAGAGGAAAATGGGGGAAGTTAAATAACTTTTTCCAGACAATCCATAATGAGCCCTTTATAATGAGATACCACTGTTAGGTATCAGCCATAGTCAAGTTGCATTCAATATTTTAGATTTTGAATTACCTGTGATCCTGTTCTTTTATCCAGGTAGCTATGAATTATTGTAAGTATGATCCATTTCACTATTACAGAAATATGTATTTATACTTGGTTCACTTCCACTCAGCAAATGAAGAGACTCTTAATTATTATAAAAGAGAATTAAAAGAATAAATAGTAGATTTAGTAAAGATAATGATATGTAAATATACTGTTCTACTTCTTCTTGACTGTTCTATGTGTCCATGGACAAGGCTAGTACTCAGCCAAGCATTAGAAAGCTTGGAGAATCTCTTGTCCTCAGTTTTATCCCTTACTCTCTGACTGCCCAGAAAGTGCAGGTCAGTTATGTGACTTCAGTGCACTGTTTGTGCCATCTTTATTTTGGTGTCTCTGAGGCAGTGACCAGGTGGATGTGGAAGTGAATGTCAAATTGTTAATGCTTTTGTTTCAGTCTACATTAAAAGATGTTTTTCAATAGTAGATAGCTGCCAACTATTTACTCTTGCTATAGTTAGAATAAAATCATTTTTGAATGAAAGCAACTAGACAGAACACCAGTCTTTTTCATTATTTTTTTTGTTTGTTTTCTGTTAAAGTCTCACTCTGTCACCCAGGTTGGAGTGCAGTGGCACAAAGTTCTCACTGCAGCCGTGACCTCTTGGGCTCAGGCAATCCTTCCACCTCAGCCTCCTGAGTAGCTGGGACTACAGATGCATGCCACCAAGCCAGGCTAATTTTTTAAAAAAATTGTAAAAATGAGGTCTCATTATGTTGCCTTGGCTGATTTTGAACTCCTAGGCTGAAGCAATCCTCATACCTTGGCCTTTCAAAATACTGAGATTACAGGCATGAGCCAATACACCAGGCCAGGACACCATTCTTTTGTAGTATATGGCTTCTAATACACAATGCAAGGGAAGTCAGAAAAGAATGTTGTACACAGACAAGAAATTATTAGATTTTCAGTATAATCATCACTGGCTGGCAAAATATTGTTTGGTTTGCTCCTATTCTAAATAAATGTAACCCATCATCAGAAATGAAAGGGATTCTACTTGATGTCTTTCTGTTATTTTTCTATTTTTATTCGGGAGAATATATGTGCAGGTTTTGTTACATAGAAGTATTGCTCGATGGTGAGGCTTGGGTTTCTGTTAAACCTGTCACCCAGGTAGTGAACATGGTACCCAGTGACTTCCAAAGGGTGGTGAAGGAGAATAAAACATGCAAAACCACCATGGCAGGAGGGTGGGGGGGAAGGTTCATCAGAAGTCCAAATCTTACCTTTGCGCAATATACCTATGTAACAAATCTTCACATATACCCCCAACTCTAAAATAAAATTAGAAGTACAAGGGATCCCATGACACTTCTAAGCATTCATAAAATCTCTTCATACTTAACTGAATAATTTTTTAAAAACTTTTTTTTGAAATAATATCAAACTTACAGAAAAGTTAGAAGAATAATGTAAAGCTCATCTGTGCCTGCTCTTCTCAGATTCACCAGTTGTTAATCTTTTATTCTATTTGCTGTTCTCTGTATTCATCATCTCCTTCCACTGTGTGTGTGTGTTTGTGTGTGTATGTTTGTGTGTATGTGTATTTCTTTTTCTGAACCATTTGAGAATAAGTTGTGAATATCATGCTCCTTTACTCTGAAATATTTCAGTATATATATATATATATATATATATATATATATATACACACACACACACATACACACACACACACACACACACACACACATATATCCTAATAACAAAGATATTTGCTTTTATGACCACAGCACTTTGATAAAGATAAGAAAATTTAACATTAATACAATTATCAAATCTAAAGAACTTATTTTAAAAATTTCAATTACTATAATGTCTTTTATGGTAATTTTTTTCTTTTTACTTTTTTTGGGGGGCGGCTCAGGATTCAATTCCAGATGAACTTCGTTGCATTTTGTTTTTGTGCCTTTGTCTTTCATGACATTGACTTTTTAAATAGCACATGCTATTCAAAATACTGCATACTATTCAGTCTACGGTTTTGTAGACTGTCCTCCAATGTACATTTGTCAGATATTTCCATGTGATTAGATTTCAGGGTATGCATGTGGGGCTGAACCTACACGTAAGTTATGCTTTGTCTTATTCAGAGACTCACACAAGCAGACATTTTGTCTTAGTGTCTACCAGATTTCCCCACTGTAAAGTTGCTATTTTTCCTCTTTGTAAACAACAAATATGATGTTTTAAACATGGGAGGCATTTTTTTAGAGCTTGTTTCTATGATAGGTCAGATATTATAGAAATACAAAATAAAGTGGCCAAGTACTGAAGAGAATAATTGTGTTTTTCATTTGGAGTTTTCAGATATATATTGTGGGATGCTATCTCTTTTTCTAGTAGCAGTAAAGTAACTCAGCACTGGCTTTCTTTCTTGGGAGTAACACCTGATAGAACTTAAGCTGCCTCAAGAAAGTGTCCTTGTTTTCTATTAAGGAAAAGTGAGAGTGTGTTAACATTATTACAGTTGAGGAGCTAGCCAGGTACAGTTGATGAGGTAACAAAAGAAAAGTTTAGGAAAACTTTCAACTTCTCATTTATTTCATTTCATTGGAATTGACATTTAAATTGTTCTAGGGTACACATATCTGTCATTTTATCTTCTGATTCCATTTTGAAAACACCTTCAAAATAGAATAAACCCTAGAATCCTTGAAAGCAAGATTTTTAAAAAAGCAGTAGATGATTCAAGAAGCACTAACAATTAGGACTGAGAATCCCACATTCAATGGATTAATGATCATTTTGATGTCTTCAGAAGTATCATCAATAAGTATTTCCTAATGTTATTCAAGTTTATTAAAACTTGGATAATGTCAAATATTGCATACTATTAGTCCAGTAAAAGAAAAAAAAATGTTTCTTGCAAATGCTTCACTCGTCAGGATCTGTTAGCTCTGTGAAGTTCTAGTTCATTCACTGTAATATGATTGTGTCGTTGGGTGCCACTGGCCAAAGTTATATGCTTTGAAGTTAAATCTTATGATTAGATGCTCAAATTCATCCTCACAATTGCCTTGCACCTTAAGGAAAAAACCTACCACTTGGGGGAGTTGTTTTATCCAGAGAAGGTGGCATTTGTACTTTCCCATTTTCTTGGAGAATAATTTATAATTTTCCTATAATTACATTTTTCTATGGTGACACTTCTTGGGAGACTAATTTTCAGTGGTATGAAGCATTCTTACCCCAAAGCTTTTTGCCTTATGTTACTATAGTTTAAATTAAAATGTTGCAAATATAAAGGGAAATATAACATAAACAGCAACAAAATGAGGAAGAGTGGATACACACACACACACACACACACACACACACACACACACACACACACACACACATATATTGGTATAAAAGGACAGGGCAGCAATGTTTCGGTTTGAGACTAAAACGGAACAATTGTTTATAGGAGTTTTATTTTCTCTGTGTGTGTGTATGACAGAGAGATAAAGAGGAGGCGTGAGACAGATATCTTTGACAAATCTTTATTTCTATGCTTCAAAGTATTTCAGCTGAAGAAACAAGATCAGATTTGTTTTCCTTCTGCACTAGGATATGGTCATGTGTAAGGTTAATAAATATTAGTGAGTCCTTTAAATGTTCTCAAGGAAATTTGTTGTATTCAAAAAGCATTAACATATATTAAACGAAAATACATAAGGACATAATCTACTCCCAATTTCTAGGTTGTGTGGTGTTTCTTTGGGATGGTAGAAACATACAGAGCAAGGAGTATCTACTTTTGGGAATATAAAAGAATAGTGAAATAAAGTTCACTAAACTTTATTCACGCCTTGGGCACAAATAATATCATCAGAATTCAATGGCTAGATCGATGCAATATATCCAGTGACAGCAATAATTACTAAGCACTTGCTGCTGATGAGGAAGGAAAGCAGAATCCATTTTATTTAGTATAAGCAGTTTTAGAATATCCACATCTGCATTGAGTTATCCTGAAAATGAGCAAAAATTGAAGAGCAGCATTATTATTCCGTTTTTCAGGTTGCATTAAGTATCAAAATTCTGTGATATATTCTAAATAATATGTGAATTTCACTTACTTCTCCCTAATACTATATTCAAATTGCATTACCTTCTCACTGCTAAGAACATACTCTTGATGAATTGACTTTTTAAAAATTGCTATCATTTCCAAATAGGCTCCCTTAGTGTTTTGTAGGTGCAATAAATCTTTGGTCTTAATAACAATGTTTTCAATGAAATCACATAATGTCCTATGTTTACTCAAATCTTATGAGAGGCTTTATCATAAAACTAGAAATTAAAGGGAAATAATCTATCTCTTGAGAGGAAGATTAGTATTATGACCAGTGATAGGTACCCAGAGACATTTTAGTTTCTTTTTTTCTCTTAGCCTTGCTCACTGAATCTTGACATTATTTTTTTTTTTGCCTCAAAAATATGCAGGTGTAAAACATATTCCCATAAGTAACATCCTCCAGGAAAAACAGTTCTCAATCAGTGTGCCTAAGGTAGCTACTTCTACCACCACTTCAAGGGGGAATATCTCCCAGGGCACCAGTGTGAAAATAAAGTTCCAAGTAATCTGATATAAAATCTCCTAAAAATTGTCTCTGAAAAACTAAATTATTCAATGATTTTCTTTGGTATTTTTTAAAATAAAAGTTTGGATATTACTGGAGAATTATCCCTAAATATGAAAATTAGCCCATTCTAATCTCTGACCACAATTGATTGCTCAACAATCACCAATCCTTACTCTTATGCTTAGTCAGTTCTCTTTTTTCATTCATTTGAAGAAGTTAAACCGACAGGACTTTGTAACTTACTGATTGGATATGGCTGATGAATTAATTTGTAACTTAGGTGACTGAATAGGAAATAGAAATACAGAAGTATTTTTAGAGTAATTGATAATGCATTTGCTTTGGACCTTATTGAATTTGAATTTCTTTCTTTCTTTCTTTCTTTCTTTCTTTCTTTCTTTCTTTCTTTCTTTCTTTCTTTCTTTCTTTCTTTCTTTCTTTTTTAGGCAGGGTTTATTGATAGGACAGAAAAGCTCCCACAGTGGGAGGGGTACCTGAAGGGGTTGCCCAAGTTTGAATTTCTACAGGACATTCGGGAGGAAATGTATAGCAGGAAATTTTACATGTCCACTTCTGTGGATTTAGTTTAAGAATTGTCTCCTCTGGAAAACCTTCTATGATCACCCAAGGAAAGTTGGGTTACTCCTTTATTATGTTCCCACAAATGTGTGTATATATACATATACACATATATATATTTGTTTATCTATTATTGCTCTTATCACATTGTGTTTTCTTTTTTCCTTATGTTTCTGTGTCCATGACCAGCTGTGAAGTTCTTGAAATTGTGACCTTGTATTTTGAAATCTAAAAAAAATATGCAGTGCCTACCATACCATATATGTTTGGTAAATGAATCAATAGAAGAACACTTCGCTTTAAAGTTTTGTTTTTAAATTTTGTAGATGCAAAAAGGCTATTACCATGACAACTCCAGGTCAGTTAAAAGACTTAAAGCAAATGACATAGATAAGAATGATCAGAAATCTCTGCACCCCTTAAACATTTTTTTCTCCTAAAACACATTAATCTCAAGTGACAAGCCACTTTCACATTGGCACCGTTTGAATATAGCACTCCTCGTGTTATCAAGGCCACTTGCAACTAGCAAAAGTCTTTTATGCCATTTACAGCTTATGTTCACAGGGAATTTTGAATCTTTGTAATCCATTTGTCTGTGGTTGCTCTTTATGTTTAGAAAACTAAATTATGAGAATAGTGAGAGTGGTAATAATATGACTCGAAGTTAACATTAAGCAATGGATAAAAAAAGAAATCCATATTCTTTGGAAGTTGAGAGAAAGTTGAAAGCAGAAAAGTAAAGATCAAGAGATTTAACCTAGGGATTAGAAAAAAATATGTAAAAGGATGATGGCGAAGACAGGCATATCATAAATCCAGGGCTGATTTTTGTGTGGCAGTGTGGGGTTGATGTTTCTGTCAATCAGTGTTACAACAGAAAACAGATGGTGCACTTAGAATGACTATTTCAGTGATGATTTCTTTACAATGGGTTCTTTTGAAGGATGTGAATGCAGGGTTACCACAGGAAGAATCCAATAACTTGAAGATAGCTGTTAACATTCCTAGGCCTGAAGGAATGAGGAGAAAAGTCAGTTGCCCGAACCTAGAAGGAAAGAGACCTTCAGTTAAGGGACATGGCCAGTCCAAGGCAACTGTGCAAGAAGAGAGCCACAGAAATAAATACCCCACCATTACTCTTCTTCCTTGCCCCTTCTTCCAGTCTTCTAATGACACTCTCCATGGCCGCCTTCAACTAGATGCAAGAAGTCACAGAAACTCAGGATATGCGGTCTTCACAAGTCAATTTTTCTGACCGAAGACCAGTGGAGAGGGTGACCAGAAGATCTGAAGGGACAAATGGAAGACAACTATCACAGAGGATGGAATCAAAAGATAATATACCATTTCCAAAAAATTGTCAACTTCATAAAAATTTATATTTACCTTCTATTATAACACTTGTCTACAAAATATACCTTTCTTGGCAGAAATTCATCTCTCCATATTGTGAAACAAAATTTAGTTCACCAAATCACAAACAAGTAATTCATTAACACAGTCACAGACACCCAGTTTTCCAGATTTGAGCCTTGAATAGTCTTCATTTTGCCGCCCTTGATACTGAAGGATTGCTCAGGATCTTTTGTGGTCTGTGCTAAACTGCTGCAGTATGTTCCAGCACTCTGACTGAACTTAAACTGAATAAGCCTCGATTTGAAGTACTGCAAGAGGCATACATGTAAAGTGATTCATAGTCACTGTCTGCCAGCAGTCACAATTGTGCAGAACTGGCAGTTGTTCCTCAGTTCTGTGGGATTGTTAGGACTGCTCCAGTGTAGCAGTTGGCTCTGATAAAGACATCATCAAGGAAACGAGTAAACCATTCCCCTGTGAACACACATTAAGTTGGTTGACATGGGAAAGATTTACTAATTTGCTGATTTCTCTTGGACATTAGCCAGTTGCCAGATATAACTCAACTGCTAAGTTTTTCTTCCAGTTTTTACCTGAAAATTTTTCAAAAAAATCTGTTTGTCTAATTCTACTTACCCAACTCCATTGTCCCAAACACAGCCACATGTAAATTTGAAATTACATATCTCTTAATAGAGCTGTTCTGAATTTGAAATGTTTTCATGTATGTGGTACACTTAGCAGAGTGCCTAAGAGGTAACTATTCTTTATCTTACTAATTGAATATTACTGTTATTATGATTAAAGTGCTAGTGTCATAGATCTGTCACCAGTATCTCCATATTGTCACCTTTCTGCATTTACTCATGTGAAAACCCCTGATATGACCCCACTTAATCTGAATACATCTGTGTTTAACTCAAAAATTAAAGACAGGCAGCCTGCATACTGGTACGTGATGTAGCATAACATAGGCCTGAATCTACTTCATAGGTATCCAAAAGTTTAATACTGACTATTCCAGAGTAAAAAGGTGAGGCCAAGTAGATAAGAGACATACACACTACATCACCAGAAGACACAGCTAAGCCTTAAATGCAGATGGTTAGCTACTTCATGAGTGACAATCTCATCCAAGGTACACACATGGCTTTGGTTCATAGGTACACAAGGAAATGGGTCATGCGAAGAGCAGAATATTTTGGTCATGGTTGTACTGGACCTAGAGATAAGAGTTCAGTAATTTGGTTTCCCAGAGAAACATGAGATGCCGGAACTTGCTAGTGAGGAACATGCATGAGCTCAGAACCAGGCCCTGATGATCAGGGTGCTAGTGCCCCCATAGCCTATTTGCTTGAAGTGTTTTACAGTCAGTTATGATGGATATCATTGGCAGAATCATCTTCTGGGGATTGGTGTGGGGGGTACTACTGTGCTCAAGAATGCAGTCTTGTAATTCTCACAGGAGGCCTGCATACCATAAGCTGCTATACTTTGGTGACCACCGTCTCCTATATGCTAACCATTGGGGCTGGGCCTATGTCATTTACCCACTGGTGGCTTGGAGAAAATTAAGCAATGTTTTGTTTTTATTTTCTAAAATTACTGCCTATTGTTTCCAACATACAGACGTTCTATGAGAAGAGCTTCTCCCCATGAAAACTAATTGTTACCTGTCCACAGTGATGTATAAACTCCTCCCTGATATAGTGGAGTTACTAGATTTTTGCCTGGGGCTTGAGTTACTGAAAAGAACAATTAGGAGACCAAAGGTATAGTTTCTATTTAGCAGTTATCTTCTCACTTCTTAAAATCTTTATTTAAATCCAAAGGCAGCCAAATACTAAAAATTGTTTTAAACTGTGGTTAATTTTGTTGTAGAGGTATGTATGGATGGATAAAAGTAGTTTTCTGGTTCTTCTTGAAATAATGAAAAATTATCTTTGCATTTCACAAAATGAAAGGTGGAACTTTTACTATTTGGTGATGCAAATCATTTTTAAAAATCAGTCATAGAGAAAAACTTTGTTAGTTATTCACTGAGGTCTTAAAAGATTGTTAGCTTCCTCTGTGTTTATCTCTCTCAGGTCATTAGCTTCTAATACTTACAGGAAAACTTTCTCTAGACTAGATATATAAAGAACTTTGAAGTATTATGAATTTTTATATTTACTGAAATATAAATAGATTTATTTGCTTCAATTTTCCCAAACAGATGGGAAGTCTTCAATGGTGATAACAGGAAGTATCTATTGAATCACTACCCACATCCACTACTTTTTGCTTCGGTTTTAGAAATAACTCATAATTTTGACAACTTAACCAATAATATCCCTGTGAATTTCTGTGAATTAAATTTAACTCAAAAGGATAATTTTTAAGTATGTATTACTTAGAAATCAAGATGGTTTAGTACCATATTAGTAAGGATGGAGATAAAATTTCTCGAAGAGCTTGATGATATCTTGGGCAGCAAAGTTGTCATCATCTTCCATAGCTGTCAAACAGCTGTTATGATCTTTTCTTTTTTTGCCTCCTGGTTTTAAAAATGAGAACTGAAGATCAGAAAAGAGAAGTCATCTATTCATGGTCACAAGGACTGGATAATGGTCTGGCAAGAGTTAATTCACAATCTCCTAAGTGTCCGTTCACGGTTTCATTCTTATGATCATACCATGATCAGGAACTGAGGAGTTCTAGAAGTTTAGTGGTGTTTAATACAGGAAAAGTAACTTAAAATTTTTGAAATTAGAATCAGTTGATGAAAATACCCACAATTGACAGCTTTGGTTACATTCTTTGGTGATAATTGAAAGCATATGTCCTGCCGGGCTCAGTGGCTCAGCCTGTAATCCCAGCACTTTGGGAGGCCAAGGCGAGTGGATTGCCTGAGCCCACAGGTTTGAGATCAGTCTGGGCAACTTGGCAAGACTTCGTCTCTACAGTAAATCAAAAATTAGCCTGGCATGGTAGCATGTGCCTATAGTTCTGGCTACTTGGAAGGCTGAGGCAGAAGGCTCACCAGAGCCCAGCAGGTCGATGCTGGGGTGGCCGTGAGCATGCTGCTGCACTCCAGCCAATGGAGTGAGACCCTGACGAAAAAAAAAAAAGAAAACATATGTCCATTATTATTATTGAGGGTTTAAGAGAAAGAAAGCAATTGCAATTGGTCTGAAGAGAACTTTACCAGAACGATGACCACTTGAATCACTTGTATACCTAATCCTGAATTGTACTGCCCATCTTTAAAATAAAATAAATTTTTAAAAAAGAGAATTACTTTTTCTTGTATGGAAGTTATGTTCTTGTGGCTACATTGAAACTTCTTGAAAGGAAATAACTATTTTATGCCACTTGGCGTCTTTCTAAGTATCTAAAAAATTCTGTGCACATTGCAGTGAGTCAATAAATATTTGATTGATGAGTCAGGAAGAACTGAAAAGTGAAAAACTAATGTCAGTATGCTTTGTCCAGTAAACAATTCATAACCTCCTATAATCACTTTGGAAGAGTTTTGACTATCTGAAGCCAAATAGCATCACCGTTTATTCTGGGTGTGTGTGTGCATGTATGTGTATGTGTACTAACTAACATTTATTAAGAAGTTTATAAGTTTTAAACTCTGTTAAATATTATATATGGTATATTTTATTTAATCCTAATTGCAGTTCTATGAAATACATTTTAAAACAAAAAACCCAGAAACAGAACGTGCATGGCTATCTCCTGCTAGAAAAGAGATACTGATGTCCATTATGCCAGCATGATAAGAATCTGGTCTTAACACAAAATCCAAGAGAAGTTCTCTACTAATAAGCTTGAAATACATTGTCCAGTTGACAATAATTTAAAATCTTTAACTCTTTAATCTTTTTATCTTTAAATCTTAAATCTTAAAATTTAAAATCTTTAAAGGCTTTTAAACTTTTCTTAAATATAAAGCCAATGAAGGCATATATTACTTTTAAATAGAAAAAAACTGTGTATTTTTATCATGTGCAACATGTTTTGAAACATATATACATTATGGAATCTCTAAATCAATAATTAATTACCTCATAGCCTTATTAATTTTATGGTGAGAACACAAAATCTTCTCTCAGAGAATTGTCAAGAATACAATGTATGGTTATTAACTATAGTCATATTGTATAATAGATCTCCTGAATTTATTCTTTCTGTGTAACTGAAATTGTGTATCCTTTGACCTTTTCCCAATACTTCCTATCCCCTCTCTCCCAATCCATGCTATCCACTATTCTATTTTCTGCTCCTATGGGTTCAACTCTTTAGTTAATAAGGTTAAGAAGGATGCTCACACATATACTAGTTGATGTAAATGTGGGAGTGACACTCACTAAAAGAAATGTGAAGCATAGTTTCTTAAGATCCTGAAGAGTCAAGTGCACTGAGAAGAAATGTACAACCCTTCATTAGTACCCATGAAAACATTATCTTAAGCATCTCAGCAATTATAACAATAATGAAAGCAATCTAGACACCAAGGTGAGCTAGTTGGTTTTTAAAAATATGAGTATCATACACAGCGGAGAAATTCAATTACAATGAAAATATTTATGCCCAAACACATTCTACAGAAAAATGTTTATATAGTACATGTGTTTTTCACTAAATGATCTCTCATATTATTGCACTGAACAAAATATGTGCAATTTTCTTTTAATGACATAAAAATGGGACCTAACCATCTGTCTCATAGTATTTCCTATCACTCATTTTTGTAATGAATGAAAAATAATTTAAGTGTCCTATACGATAATATTTAAGATGTAGAAAGTGAACCATTTACATACCATGCATTGTTAATAGAATGACTTCATGTCAACATGTGAATATCTTTGTTCACATGTGTCTACAGTCTAATGTGGATGAGGGATGCTACTGATGGTCTTTTTCTGTACTCCTGCCCATGTCTTGTTTAGTTAAGCACCACCAAAAAGGCTCTTATTGAGAGTGCTGAGAAAACAGTTCTTTCTTTCACAAAAGAATCACAGCATTCTTTCTATTTCGCCTGAAACTCATTCATTACCGTATGGATGAGAACCCTGGGGACTTAGCAGGCCTAGTGCAAAACAGCCTTTGTGCAAACAGTGTTGTACAGCAAGCTGGCATCTGCTCTAGGAGCACGGAATAGGAGCCAGGAGTCAGAAAACAGATGATTTTTAGGTTATTTCAAAAGCAGAACAAGTACTAAAAGAAGAAACTATCCCCGTAGGATAAAATGTTAAACAATCAGCAATACACTGGTCATAGCACACAGTAGGCTCTCAGCAAATACATGTTGCATTGAATTTGCTGCCTGAACCAAGACAGATATTGGTGAAATGTGAAGGCTAATTAAACAAGTTCATTTTTGAGATATAACCTCTTAGTCTTTACACCAGTTCATAATGCACTTAGCAGAATTCAAAATTACTATTTTAAAAATAACAAAATTATATTCATTTCTTTATACAAATAGCTTTTCAAACAGGAGGAATATGTCCATCACCAGCAATATTAATGTGGATTTGATTAACTCAGTGCCATGATTTTGTTTTAACTCTAACCTCCACAACCAGTAATTAAGTACTTGGTGCTTTTCTCTGTCTCTCTAGGCACTTGGATTTCCTTCAATACTACAATGCCCCTGTGAACTCTCTAATGACTCATCGCCAATAGGGTCCATATAGCAAGTTTTTTAATTGCCTCCACATCTCCTTCTCTCTCCAAAAATGGAATTCATAAATGCAGGTGTGGAAACATAATTAAGGACATAATGTTTTCCATCTCTTCTTAACAACTGCTTTACTTCATTCACATTTCAGCTTGTAAAGCTTTACTCTCAGTGGAGCAACCCACAGGAGAACTTCACAGATGCTGAAAACACATACACACTGTAAATTAATTGTGGCCACTTGAGAGAACTGAAGAAAAAGACAAGAACTTGCAAAGTCCAATGTAATATATTCAATATCTAGTGACATGGCTTTATATTTAAATTCATCTTAATGTTTGAATATAGACATCAATTACTGGTAGCACAGAAATGATTATTTTTGATACATACAGTCAAATGGAGAATAGAGTTTATCATGTTGTTTAGGAAAATGGCCACAGCATATTAAATAAATAGGACTGTATAACCCACTTGTCTAGAAAAATGACACCATGAATTTTTATCCATGATTCAACTATCATCTGATAGTTTAGGGTACAAAAAATTTAATCTAAAATACCATATTTACATAATACATATAAATTTATAAAGCACTCTTGTATGAAGCACACTTTATTTTGTTAGTATTTACTGCAACCCAGTAAAGTAAAGATTATCTTAATCCATGTCAGAAATTTTGAGATGACTGGTCTAATGTTATTCCCTTGTTGAGCCATGAGGTCATAAATTAAATCATTTATTTGTTTATTCATTTATTCATTCAACTAATACTTTTCTATATGCTAGAATCCACATATTCTAATATTATAGTATTAATCCTTCTATACTACGTCGCTTCTCAGCAAATGCTCTATGATGACTTTCTTAGATCACAGTTCTTTCTTGATATTGTCATAGCAAAAATGAATTAGTGATTCTATACCTACCTCTTAATATGCTTTTGAATATCAAATGAAGTTATGCAGTACAACTGTGAAAAGCTCATGGTGGTTCAATAAATTGCATTGTGCTTGTCAAACGTGGATTGGGAAGCAAGGTAGTCGAGGGAAGTATGGCAAAGAGTGCAGCTGGATCTGGGCAGATTAGCTCGTATTTTTATGAAGCTGAGGTTATCATTCCAACACTGGCACTTTCTTGTCCAACATGTGGCACAAAACCTCACAATCAGAGAACATCATCAAAGTTATTTGTGTGCATTTCACCTTTGTGGATACTAAACTAGAAAATTAAAGGCAACTCTAGACAAGTGCACTATTTTCTGGTCTCTCAACATTGTGACTACCACATTACCACGTGGGAGGGACCCCATGAAACTGCCTGGGCATGTCTCAAAAAACATCTTCAGTACTATTTCTAACTAGGAATAAATAAATGACTTCAATCTTTAGAACTGTCAATCCAGCAATATACACACTCAAATTAACCAAGCAACCAAGAGGATATTTAAAAATAGTCTCGAAGAGTTCAGTGTTTATTCTCCAAGCAGGTTTTTCAAATTAGAAATTAGCATTTAAGAGAAAACAAACAGAGGGTTGTGGCAAACCAGGGCTAAAAAAATCCACATTAGCACATGGTCATGTGGATTATTTTTGCAGGAAAAGCATTCCAGATTCCACAGATTTTTAGTGGAAAAACAAAAAACAAAATTCCTATCCATTTCCAAGTATGGCAAGTGAAGTTTGCACAGTGCTTGTGAGTTTCTGTCCATTCTCTCGAGGTATAAATTGTTACCCTAATAAAGTACACCAGTGCCTAGAGAGGAGATACGAAAAGGACACAGAAATGCTTAATTCTAGTCTTACCAACACTAGCATCAGCTCTATTAATTGGACCCTTGGTTTCCTCAAGCACAAAATGGGATAAGAAATAGTATCTACCCTGCTGCTTTCATAGAGTTCTTGTGAAGATTAAATGAGATAATGTATAAGGGCCTGTAAGAGATTTTAAAGAGTTAAGAAAATACATTATTCTTAATTTATTTTTACTCAATTGCTTTTTCTTATGTAATCATCACTTTAAAAAAATCATCTCTATTATTAAGTATGGTTAATATCTAATAGTGTGCTGGTAAATCTGCTTTTAGGGGAAAAAGTCCTGACTTGTGGTGTTTGCTGATATCTGTGGTGTAAATATTCTCATAATAACCAATTTCTAAGCCACCCATTCACAAAATTTCTGAATATTTCACAATTGGCTCTTAAGAGGTGGGGGTGAACTGGTACCAGCAAAGCACTGGAATATCAGAGGATATTTAACTAAAGGAAAGTTTTCTAAAAATTATTTTTAATTATTACGGGTGCATAATGGTTGTATGCGAGGGGGACCCCCAAAAATTCAGAATTATCTTTTGGTGAGCAGGCCCCTTGTAGTACACTTGGAATTTGTTCCTTAGAATCAAACGGTCAACAAAAGTTTTTATATGGAAGTTTTGAAGGGGAGTTGTCACAATTTGCAGAAGAAACATCCTGAATTGTGACAAGCAAGTGACCAGTTTTTCTCCCATGACAATGTACTGTCTGAGTGTTCAGCCATTTTTGACCAAACCAGCATGACCCGTGGCCCACCTTCCCATTCACCCCATCTCCTCTGGAGCAACTACATTTTGTTTCCCTGGATGAAAGAAGTTCTCAAAGGCAAACATTTTGTGGATGTAGAGGGAGTGAAGCAAACAAACAAAAACATCAGAAACACTAAAAGGCATTAAAATTCACGAGTTCAAAAACTGTTTTGAGCAGTGAAAAAGCATCTTGATAGGTATATTGCATCAAATGGAGAGTACTTTGAAGTGACTGAAGATTAAATGCTTAAGAATAAATACACAAGTCTTAATAATAAGTAAATTTCATTTTGAGGGGAATTCCCCCTTGTACATTATGGGGTATATGTGGTGATTTGATACAAGCATGCAATGTGTAATGATCACATTAAGGGTAATTTATCACCTCAAGCATTTATCATTTCTTTGTGTTAGGAACATTATAATTCCATTCTTTTAATTATTTAAAAAGTAGAAATCTACAGTAGATTATTGTTAACTGTTGTCACCCTATTATGCTACTCTCTATCTAACTGCAGTTTTGTTCCTATTAACCATTTCTGCTTTATTCCCCCCTGTCTCCACTACCCTTACCAGCCTATTTTATGTGGGAGCTATAAATAAATAGATGAATCTATAAATTAGAAACAGAGAGAGAGAGAGAGAGAGAGATAAAATTGAACTCAAGGAGATAGAGTAGAATGGTGGTTACTAGAAGAAATTTCGATATAATTTTTTTTAATCTTGAACTTCACCTCCTTTTCTTTGTGGTTGTTTTCAATTCTTGCTCTGTTCTCCAACCCTCTTTTTCTATTTCTCTTATCTACTAAATCAACTATGACTGCCTCCGGCTGTTATGAAAATTGAAAACTGGCTGAGTATTTATTTGTTTTATAACAAATACTCAAATACTATAATATGAATATCAAATACTGTGACAGTTACTCTAACAATATGAAAAAATCTCATTTCATAAACCACACTAGAGAAAAATTAAAAAAGCAACTTTTTAAAATGTGAAAATATATATTGGGAAAGAAAGAAAATCACGTGAAATATGTCTTCCTTTTTCATCTAGTTGGACATCACGGAATGCAAATATGATGGGATTTTTCATCAGAAATTCTGTGTTCAAATCTTAGTCTGGCCACTGTTCAATGTCTCATCATTGGCAAGTAGCCCCACTAATGTGAGATTCAGTTGTCTCTTCTGTTTAGGTGGTGACAAAAGCATTAACCCACTCATCTACCACATGAGTTTGTTTTAAGGCTCAGATGAAATGAGTTATATGACTGTCTTTTGCAAACAGTGAAGTATTAAACAAAAGTTTTTACCACCATGTGGTGGTTGCTACTTAATACAAGAAGAGAAATAAGCAAAAGTGTATTATTAAGGGAGATTAGTAATATTGGGTAGTGGGGTTCTGATCTAAATTGGAGATCAGAGTGTGCTTCCTTGCTATATTGACAACTGGGTTATAATTTGAAGGAAAATGTGACTTGGCTAGGAGAAAAAATGGGAAGGACATTTGTGAAGTCAGAGTGGTATATATAAGGATTCTGTAAAGAAAAGACACAAGGTGACTACAAGGGAATAGAGATCATGGCACCCTGCCCTGCTGTCATTATAATTAAATGTACACGTGGAGTCAGAGGGAAAAATAAAAGCAAATTTGCAACATAATATAACCACAAAAATCAGAAACACCCTGTTTAATATAAGTCCCCAAACTGAATAAGGTCTTGAGCTTCACCCTGAAAATTAAACAACATTATCCCTGACTTTTATAAACTTGATATCTGCAGATATATAATAATCCTTGAAGATATAATAATCAAGTGAGAATATTCTGCTTTTTAAGTGATGAAAATAATAAACCACCCGATAATTTTTTTAAAAAGAATAGTGAGTAGCACATATTGAAGTTATAAATTAATTTTTTAAATAAGGTTCCATTATACTGATTGAATACCTCCTTATATACTTATGTGGCAGATAAAAAGAACTTCAGGTACTTTTTGGAACTTGGTAAACTATATATATATATATATATATATATATATACACACACACACATACACACACACACACACACACACACACACACACACACATAAACAAGATGGGAAAAAGTTATATAGGACCAATGGAAAAATCACATTCCAAAAAGAGTAAGAGAGTCTTTGAAACTCCCAAAAATGATACAGAATCTCACACTGGACATCTTTCTAGTAATAAAAGAAGACTTGAGATATTGGGAAGCAGTTCGTTACTCCCAGAGATCTTGGGAATATTTGGATACAAAATATTTGAGTAAAACTGAGGATCCTCAGAAAGGAATGAAGCCACAAAGCATTTTTCATCCCCCGTTGGCAAGGAGGAACCCCAGTTTCATTCTGTGTCTGTTAGTTATAACTCTAAGTGGACTTACATGATATGGATTAAATCTCAGAATGATTCACTACCACCTTGTGCAGCCACTTCCACACTAGGTAACCTGGGCTTTATATAAATACCACTGAGGGGAAATGGCACTTGATATTATTAGGTAAGTCTTTAATTTCAAATCTCTTCCTGATTATTTTTCTTAGTAAGCTGCCTGGATTAATCTCTGCCACTTCTTCTGTAAATTACTAAACCTTGCTGAACATGATCTTTCTCTTCTATAAAATGGAAGTATATTCTTGCCCTTCATCATAATCCAGGACATCCAAAAGAAAACCCATCTCCCTTAAGATCTAGACCTAGGCCTGCTTAAGTCCCTCCTCTACATATTTTCTTCTCTGGGCCTGAAGTGTGAATCTTTTCAGGCTTTGAATGATTCAGTGCAAGAAGGAGGCACCTCCAGCTTGTGCTACCCCATTAGCTACCTCAGAGATGGAGAAAACAGAAAGTCACACAAGAAGAAGAATCTAGAACAGAAGGTAATTTCTCCCCTAAGACCTACATAGAGGTGCTCTGCTTGACTTTCCAGGAATGACAGTGTGCTCTTCCAGCTGCTACTTTCAGGCCTGATTTTACCAAACCAGTTAAATGGGAGACAAACAAAGGGAGAGATCATGAAAAGAGATTTTTCTTTCTAGTTCTAGTACTACTGTTTTGATCATCCCACCAAAAGCTCTACTCTCCACATTAGTGTCCCATTGTGAAATACTGAGAATTCGATTTAGTCTTTAGTCATAACAATGTCTCCTTAGGTAAGAAGTGATTCCAGTGGAAGGAGGAGGAGAGGAGAGCGGAAGTGTGTCCTATATTTCCCCAGAATGAGTGACCAGCAATCATGACTCATTCCCTGCTTGTTTGAAATAAAAATAAAAAATAAATGAAGATTGAACATAATCCATAGGGAACAAATACCTATAGTATTTTCATGTTAATTAAGATATATGAATTTTTTATTAATTCTAGAAGTTCTCTGAAGAACTAAAAGTAAAGTCATGATTTTAAGTTTTTTTGGATAATGTTTAATATGATTCATACTATTCAGAAGCAGGCAAATGAAGGCCAGTAGACAATTCCTCACTTAAATAAAACTAGATATGTAACAGGAAATGGATTTCCACATTTTAATACTACATAGTTTATAAGACTGTCCTGAGAGAACTATTCAAGAGAGAAAAAGGGAAGGAAAGAAAAAAAAGGGAGAACAATCATTAGAATAAAAGACTTCTATATTATTATTTTATACAAATGTATACTATAAGCATGTATACACGATATAAATACTTATTTTACTCTAATATATATGTATATTTGACAAGGAATTTGTCAATATCTTGTGAATTACAATTTGGTGGGTAATAATAAGACAATAATAATAAGACATCAAAGTTAACTGAATAACCTCACAGAAGTATCAAAGTTTTCTGTGGGTTCTAAGATAATATAATAGGTGTATTCTCCTGCTTCCCCAGTTTCCAGTGGTATGAACTTGAGCTAGTTACTAAGATGTGCTAGACTCAATAGTCTCTTATCTAAAATAGGTTAACTCATTTATTCAACATGTGCTTTTTTAGTGCCTACTATATGCTGGGTAATTGTTGAGTGTTTTAAGAATTAGGCACATCCAGGACATGTGCTATCCCCATATTCATGAGTAAATATGCCTTGTTGAGGGTTGGGAACACCAAGGTGAGCAAGAAACACAACACCTACCCTTACAGGACTTATAATGTGGTGAGGAAAGCTGGTGATATCTCTTCTGGCAAAATCTTAGAACTTGGGACGGTAAGAGAACTGTTCTTATGGTCAAGAGATTGTTCTTATGGCCCTCCAATATTCACCAGGTCACACCCGTGGTCAATAAGTGGAAAAATGTCTCAATCCATTCATGCTGCTATAAAAAATTATCATAAACTAGGTAGTTCATAAGCAACAGAAATTTATTTCTAACAGTTCTGGTGGCTGGGAAGTCTAAGATTAAGGTGCCAGCAGATTCATTGTCTTGTGAGGGCCAACTTTCTGCTTCATAGATGGCCATCATCAAACTGTAACCTCACTTTGTACTCCTCACAAAAGGGAGGAATTCTGCTCTCTTCAGCTCCATTATAAACACATAAATCCCATCCATGTAGACTCTACTACCATGACCTAGTCACCTCCTAAAGGTCTCACCTCCTAATACCAACACATTTGGAATTAGGTTTCTACATATGAAGTTTGGAGGATATAAATAATCAATTTATAGCACACAGTGAAGCTGTTTTCAGCTTACTTTTTTGTAAGACACAGTATATGATACATACAACATACAAAATATATGTTAAAAAATTATTTTATCAGTACGGCTTAAGTTCAACAATAGACTATTAATAGTTAAGCTTTGAGGGAGTCAAAAGTTATAGGCATATTTTTAACTAGCAGGGGTTCAGTGCCCTTAATTCCCACATTCCTCAACTATGCTTTCTAACTGCGTAACAGAGAGTCTCTTGAAATAGTAAGGTCAATGCTGACAGTATTCAGTCAGACCTGACATGATTATCTGGACACCTAATTTCTGCATCGAATGGGAAATGGATGAGATGGTCTGCATCATCAAGCCTAGTTGTTGATATAATGGGTAGACGCCTCATTAGGAACCATCCATAGCCATAGTCAACACATGAGAACTCAATCATGAATGTCACAATTGACCCACTCGTTTGCCAAGTACATCTATGCTCATACACTGAGCCACACACACAATAAGTGTATATGTTTCTCCCTTTCTTCTCTGTTGTCAGGCAAGAGTTAATGCAAATTTTTCCTGCTGCCATTGCCAATTTACAGTGCAGAGCTGAGGCTTGGGATGAAGGGGATGTTAGAAAAAGAAGGAGAAAAAAAAAGAGCAGCTGCCTTTGTGCTCCTAGGCACAGAGAAAAAGCAGGCCAGACCAGTCAGAAGCAGGGGAAGAGGTGAACCTGGGGACAAAGAACAGATGGAATGTGAGGAGGGCACAGAGAAACAGATTTGTGAGAAATGCAAACAGAGTGAAGGAAATGTGAAGTTGGAATAGTAAGGAGATGGGAAGGGAAGAAAATAAAAAATAATGATGGAACCCAAGAAAGGAATTAGATAAAATCAGAGGGAGATAATGAAAAACAAAAAGAGAAAATGCAAAGCGACAGGAGAACAGACACAATTTATTAAGTATCATTTTGGTTTCTATCAAAGGCCTTGCTCCCTGAGTAGCGAACAGAGCAAGAAGAGAACTTTTGTTAATGTATCAGCCCTCTGTCCAAAATATCACAGTTCAGGTCATTCCAGATGGACTCTATCTCTAGCAGGCCGACCATTGTTCATTGCATTGCAGGGCCACCTCTCTCTCTCTCTCTCTCTCTCTCTCTCAGGGGGAGACAGACTGAGAACTTCCTTCAAGTCAGGCAAAATCTTTTTGGTACAAGCATAACTTTTTATGAGTAAATATATGTTAACCTCTGATTATTTTTCCAGGCCAGAAAGCATACAAGTTTCTTAATGATAGTTACTGGGTTACACACATGTTCTGTTCAATGGAAAGCAGAGTAAAAGTGTAATGCCTATTGTTCTGCTTACAATAATGAGTGCTACGTGCTTTATTTGACAGAGATGAATTATTTATCATAAATAAACTGAGGAAACTGTGACCTTCTGTATTTTGTGATTTTCACTAACCCAGGCCTGGTCTTTCTGGATATCAACTCCAGGCCTATGAGGTCACACTAAGACAGAAAACCAGAAAGAACAGCTGCAGTCATCAACAGGAAGTAAAAAATCTGATGGGATCTCATCCTACCCCAACTAGTAATTTTTTTTAAACACAGATATCTCTGTTGTCTTTCTTGTCTTCATAATTCATTAATGACATTTTGTTCAGCATCTTATCCTGAAACCCTTTGTTCTTCTTTAATCTTCATATTTCATATATGTCAGCTTCTCTGACATATATGGACCTGTGATAAAAAAACTTATCAAAGTGTTTGTTATAATGTATTTACATGCTCTGAGCTGTTGTTACTCTGTGAATGATCTCTTGCCATGTCTCACTCCATCCCTCCCATTATTTATTTCTACCTCAATATCTACTATTTTTGTGTTTTTCATTTTTATTTTGAGGAAACAATGTTATTAGCAAAATCTATTAGTAAATCTTAAGGAATGTTAGAATGCATTTTGAGTTATATCTGAAAGGTATGTGCCTTCACAAATATCACTGACAATTTTAATATGTTTAAATAAGATGGATAGCAGCAAGTTTAAGGCTTCTGAGACTGAGACAAAAAAAAGAACAACTCTATCTTAGAGGTAGAATAATTCATTTTTGCAAGTTGCTCAGAAAGTGTCTTAGCTGCTAGTTTTAGACTAAATGTGAAACTTTAAGGGTTGAAATTCATTTACTCCTGGCAAAATGTAACTTCCTACTTCTAAGAATAAAGGCTTGAAAAGACTTATTAAAGGGAGGTTCCAAAAAGGCTTCTTAAACTTCAAACAGGTCTTACAAAAGAACATTCTGATGAGTTAAGTGCACATGAATTAGAAGCATATGTATTAAATTTCCCTTAAAATACACATGGGTTTAAAAATTAAGGAGGGGGGGGACTCTTGGCAAAAATCTATTTTAGGTTTGGCTAAATCCAAACCATTTGAAAAGTAATTCTAAGGAATAGGACAAAAGACAGATTAAAATTCTTAAACACTTTTGGGCATTGAATACATTTTAATTTTTTTAATGATTTAAGCCTACTTGA
This sequence comes from Carlito syrichta, assembly GCF_000164805.1. Lineage (NCBI taxonomy): Eukaryota > Metazoa > Chordata > Mammalia > Primates > Tarsiidae > Carlito > Carlito syrichta. Next base: position 189,289 of record NW_007253020.1, read on the forward strand.
ATAAGAAGTGCTGGATTTATTTAAATTTATCCTAAAATGAAGGGAAAACTGCCTGGAAGCAAGACCTATTATTTGAAAACTCCAAACCTTGGGAAAAAGTTTGGAGATCTTGATGATCTTAAATCAAGGCCAGAACAGCCTGGAGGGAAAAAAAAAAAGAATTAATTCAAGAGAGTTGTGACTTTTGTAATGTTTTCCTGCTTATATTTCTTCAGGAAAAGCTAAAAACCCTTTTAGACCCTGTTTCTTCATCACTCACATGAATGATGTGATCTGTTTTTTTATGTTCCACACACACACACACACACACACACACACACACACACACACACACACACACACACACCTCTACCCCCATGGGAGACACTGTAAGAATTCACTGGATAATGCTTGTCAGCAGTGTTCATGTACAGAAAAATCTTCATGAATGTACTCTTGAATGCACAGTACATAAACCAAGCAGAGTGCCACAGTCCCTCGTTTAAATGGAATGGCAACAAAACATGGGTGGTTTTAAAGGGATTGGTTTGATTGGTGTGGATCTAGGAGAACTGGACCAGAATTAAAATTTTAGTAAATCCTCTTCCCATGTAAAGTGTAAGACTGATATTGGCAGTCCCTACTTGTGTCGTGTCCTTGAAATGTTCCTTTATAATAGGTACTAAAGTCTTGATATCTAAGTAAGCTGTAGAACTATTTGGTCATCCAAAAGCATTACAATGTAGAGGACACAAAACCAAGGTTAAAAACATAAAAGTGGCATGGACCCATGAAAGCAATATTAAAGGATACTATAGTTCAGAATACTTGAGACCAAAAATATGTCATTTTTATCCTTTTTTTCCAGTCGGTTGGTAGGAAAAAAGTTGAACAAAAACCAGAAGTAGGAATGGTGAAAGTAATTCAATAAGTACATATTAAACACCTGTGTTATACTAGGTATTGTGCCCAGTATCTGGATAAAAAGAGAGATGAAAAATAGTCTTGAATTTAAGGTACCCAGAATATACAGTAGAGGCAAACTTGGATTCATCTTATATTGTTGTAGTTCAATTCTGTAAAGTCTGGTGACTAAATGCATGTGTTTTGACTCAAAATAAATCCCAATGACTAACACATGACCTGGATTCAAGTACTGCACCCACTATTAGTGCTACTTGTACATGTCCTCAAAGAAGCAATTCACCTAACCTCTTTGAACCTCAACCTCATTTTCCATGTCTGTAAAATGAGGATGGCATTATCTTTCCTGTAGATATGATGAATATTAGTGGTGTCTAGAAAACACACAGAACAGTGATATCTTTGTTAATATTGTGAATATTGTATAAAATCTGTAGATTGCAAGGAGGCTTTTGACAGATTCTCTTGAGTTTTCAAGGTATAGGATCATGCCATACACAAAGAGGGATAACTTAACTTCCTGTTTTCCTATTTGGATACCTTTTTTGTCTCTTGTCTGATTGCTCTAGCTAGAACCTCCAACACCATGTTGACCAGGAGGGATGAGAGTGGGCAGCCTGATCTTGTTCCGGTTTTCAGGGGAGATACTTCCAATTTCTGTCTGTTTAGCAGTATTGGCTGTGGGTTTATCATAGATGGCACTTACTATTTTGAGGTATGTTCTATCTATACTTAAGTGTTCAAGAGTTATTCTAGATGTTCTGGAAGAGGAGACAGAGTGGATGTGCTCGGTGGTGAAGAAGGTGAAGAAATAAATTCCTTTGAACTAAGCTTTCAGATCAGTTTGCTTTTACTGTTAAACAAACTGCCCCAAAACATAATAGCTTGAGAAAAATAAGTATTTATTATATCTTCCACATCTATGGGTTGACTTTGAAGTGCTTCTAGGCTAGGTTGAATTGGTTAAGGATGTATGGTCTAAATAATCTCATTATGTCTAAGGCCTTGGTTGAGATAGCTAGAGTGGATGAGAAAGCTGGAATGCTGGAGCCTCTCAGGTGGTCTCTCTTCATTTCACAGGCTAGCCCGTGCTTATTCAAGTGGAGAAAGGGTTTCAAGCAGCAAGAAAATGCAAGATGCAGTACACAAGTCTTTATCAAACCACTTTTTGTGTCATATTTGTTCTTGATCCATTGGCCAAAGCAACTCATGTAGGTAAGACCAGATTCAAGGAACTGAAAAATATATTCCATTCTTGGGAAGAATGGCAAAGTCACAGGGCAAAGTGATGTGCATACAGGGAAGTATGAGTAAATTGGAGCCCATTACTGCAGCAATCTACCAACACTGTAAAAAGTACTTGAGCTTTTGGTATGCATAAGAATTACCAGGGTTGTTGATGTACCAGACTGATTTCATCTGAGTGCTGACAAAAGAGATAACAAGATCCTGGATGAGTTATTATAGTTATGTTTGACTATGGAATGAGCATTGAAGAGTAAAAATAATAAATACAAAATTAAGAACTCCACTGAATGGGACAGTTTCTTGGTGCAACCTTCAACTGCTTATAGAGGCAAATGGGGTAGTGGCATAGTCAGCTGCCAGTGTTGATAGAGGATCCCACCGGGGCTGGGGAGACCCAAACAAATTCTGAGGTACTTGAATTCTTCATTCCACACTGGGATAATTAACTCTAAAACTGCAGAATCTGTCATTGTCAAGCCTAACAACTTGTATTTCGGAATTACTAGGCATCCCATGTGTACAATCAAACTGCAGGTATGTTCTGAGACCAGCCTGTGGGCATGAGCAATCGCATGTCTCCAGCAACACAGTGCCAAGGTATAACCAATCATCACAAACCCAGAAAAGATATTCTAAAGAAGATTGTTTAAAATTCTTAGGCAAAATTGGCACTTTTTGCAAATTATTTTAATTTAAGTGCTTTAGATTATTCTGATCATACTTGGAGAAACTCCAAGTATACCACATGAAGAGACTAGGATAGAGCACGAACAGATACAATAATAAAGACAGTGAACAACATGGCCTCAGAAACATGGAGAGAAGGAAGTAAGGTGGATGAAGGAAAAGATAAGGGTGAAAAGATGACAGCAAGGAAGTCGAGGAAAGAAGCTGGATGGTGCAGACTTCTGGAATGGAAGATAGACAGTAGACTGTCCATAGTCACCGATATTAGTGGATTGGGAATAAACTTAAGACTGTATAATTGACACAGCAAATAGGGACAGCTGTACACATATGGCCTGTTATAGAATGACCTTTCTATATTAATTCAACAACAAGAGCTAACCATGCTCTTTGAAGTTTTTGCTGCCCCATCTCTACTGGAAGTCATACACCAAAGGCCTTCTACTTACTCATATGTATAAACCCCAAGGTCTAATAAATGCTCTCAATCAGTAAGAAACCATTCGTATTTTGTTGTGACTTGGACTGGAATGATCAATAGCTCCTTACATGTTCATTGTGTTTAATATTTCATGCATATATAAGATGATTGATCATCTAAACTGTTCCGATGTGATTACTCATCTTAAGTTCTGCTCATGGCCTGCTTGTTTGCAAAAGGACTTTGTTATTAAGAAAGAGTAACGAAGTATTCTAGGTTTATTTTTAGCCATAAAGATCAGATCCATTCAATTCTCAAGAGTTTTAAAGATGCTGAAGGCAGTAAATATCCCTGCTGGTCTGTAATAAATGAATTTCTAGGCCTAAAATTTTCTAATATAATAATTTCAATAACATTGCAATCCTCTCTAAGTGTTCACTTGTGATCTCTAAAATACATAAACTAGAGAAATAAATTATAATTGAATTAAAACTGATTGGTTTAGCAATTTAAAAAAATTCACAAAGAGTTAGACAATATATCTCATTGGCATAAATCTCTTTTATTCCTGTTTAATTTAATTTTTTTTGTTTTTTGGTAGAGATGAGGTCTCGCTATGTTGCCCAAACTTGTCTCAACTCCTGGCTTCAAGTGATCCTCCTGACTCAGCTCCCAAAGTGCTGAGATGACAGGCATGAGCCACCATTTCCAACCTCTATTTAATTTAGAAATCTCTTTCACAGCCAGGCTCGATGGCTCAGCCTGTAATCCTGAGCTTTGGGAGGCTGAGGTGAGTGAACTGCCTGAGCCCGTGAGTACAAGACCCGCCTGGGCAACTTGGTGAGACCTCATCTCTACAATAAATCAAAATGAGCCGGGCGTGGTAGCACATGCCTGTAGTTCCAGCTACTTGGAAGGCTGAGGCGGAAGGATCACGGGAGCCCGGCAGGTCAAGGCTGCAGTGGCCAGGAGTGGCCACTGCACTCCAGTCTCGGTGATTGAGTGAGACTCCAACTCAAAAAAACAAACAAAAACAAAAACAAACAAACAAACAAAACAAAACAAAAGAAATCTCACTCACAACATTCCTTCGCCTCTGATTCCTGTGGTTTATCCTTAGAGCTGCTGGATTCTTGCCTATATCATCCAGTCATTTGATTTTGGAAGGTATTTCAATACAAAGACCCAAGTTGAGTTTATTATCTCTCTCAAACTAGTTTTATTTCCTGACTTCCCTAATTCTGCTAACTATTTCATAACTTACATAGCAACCCTAATTGCTGAAGATGAAAATGTCATTAATATCTTCCTCAACACTCGTTCCCCAATAGACTCAATGCCCTATGGTTTCTTTCTCTGAATGACTTGAGTATTTGCCATTTCTTTCAATTCTGTTGTCACTGGTCTACTTGGTTTTTATTTTATCTCCTTTAGATTGTTGTAATTTAATAGATTCTATTAGTTCTCATTGCATTCTGTTTTTATTTAATTCATTCTGCATATTACTTCATATATTTATTCAGGAATCATTTATTACATGCCAGCACTGTTGTAAACACTGCAGCTACAGCAGTAAACAACTCAGACATTAATCTCTGCCTTCATGGGGTTTACATTCTACCAGATAAAATAGGGAAGATAAATACATAAAATATATGAACTGGGCTGCTATAGTAATAAGTGCTATAGGGAACAGTAAAACAAAAAAGTGGAATATGAGAGGCTAGGAGGAGGATTAAAATTTCAAATAGGATAAATGGAGAAAATATCACTAGGAGATACATTTTGAGGGAAAAAAAAGAAGGAGAGAGAGAGCTCATTGTATAGTACAGTTAGTGTTGTTGTAGTTACCATAACATATAAATGCCCCAAACTCATTGACTTAATTTTTTTAAAATGTGAATTTGTTATTCATATAATAGTTTAATACAGGAAGACTCATAGCCTTCCACATGGTGATTCAGGATATAAGTTCTGCAACTAATTTTGACCTAACTGCCTAGAAGTAGGCCAAAGTCCATAGTTAAAGGGTACATGCCTCACTTCAGACACTAGTCACAAGTTTTTGGGTTCCAGCCACCCTCACTTCTGATAAATTGGCTATAAATTCAGGGATTTCTTAATTAATTAATAATTATCTAGAGCAGCTTACAGAGCTCAGTAATGTGCTATATTTGCTATTAGTTTTGTAACAAAAGGATAAAAATCTGTACTAATCAAAGGAAGAAATGCAAATGACAAGGTCTGTGAGGGTCCTGACACAATATGTGTGACAATACAGAGTATTGCCACTCAATATCTTCCCCCTGAACGTTGCTGTTCATAGTTTTTATTGGGGCTTTATTATGTAGATATGATTGATTGAACCATTGATAATGTTACTTAATCTCCAGTCCTCCTTCCCTTCTTTGGGGTTAGATTGGTATAACATGGCTCAAGGCCCCAACCATTTAATCACATGACTAATTCTGACCTATCTCCAAACTGAGTCATATCATTAGCATAAAGTATATAGAAACCCACCACAAACAACAAAGACACTCCTATTACTCTAAAGATTCCAAGAGCTGAGAAGCTGCCTCCAAGGAACTGAGGACAAAGACAATCCAAATTCCTTAAGGGTATAGTCCCTCATATGGTGCCCTCACTTCAGACACTAGCCACAAGTTTTGGGGTCCCCAAACCATCTCACTTCTGACAAGCTGGCTATAAATTCAGGGGTTTCCTTCACCCGCTCCAGTTTAATAATTCCCTAGAACAACTTACAGAATTCAGGAATGTGCTATATTTGCTATTGCAGTTTTATTATAGCAAAAGGATAAAAATCTGAACTAGTCAAATATAGGTATAGGTATCTTCCATAGTGTGCCTTCTGCCATCATCAACACATGACTTCCAAGGTTGCCACAGAAGAAGAAAGAAAGGATTTTACACCATTGGGTAGGCTCAGAAGTGACACACATCACTCTACTCATGTTCTATTGGTGGGAACACATCAAACAGTCACACCTACATGCAAAGACAGCTGGGCAATATAATCCTTGGCTAATGGCAGATGGTTCTTTATAGAAGGAGAAGAAGAATCTTTTCTGTCAAGTTAGTTGTCTCTATTATACTTGCCATAAGAAATTCATTATTTCTTTAATTATTATTTTTTTTGTTTGTTTCTCCCTTCCAAAATCAGGGATTCCTATTACACATATATTAGGTCACTTGATAGTATCCCATAGCTCACTGATGCTCTGTTTTTGTCGATGTTTTTGACAGTTTTTTTTCCTCTATGTGTTTAATACTGCTACATTTTCAGCTTCTGTTTTTTTTTCCCTGAAGTATCTAATCTGATTTTAATCCCATCCAATGTACTTCATTTTATCTCAGATATAGTTTTTGTTGTAAAAGTCCAATTTGAATCTTGTAAAATATCTTCTACAGCTCTACTTAATGTGCAATCTTTGCTCTAGCTTTTTGGACACATGTAATGTAGTTTTGATAAGACTTTTAAGGTCCTAGTCTTCCAATAATTTTATCTATGCCTGCTCTAATAAGCTTTGATTAATTCATTTTTATCTTCCTCATGGAACATATTATTTTGCCTCTGGCGTGGCTAGTAATCTTTGTTGGGTAGTAGGAATTATGTCTTTCTATATGTATTCTTGAGCTTTATTGTAGGATGCAGGTAAGTTACTTACTATCAAATGGATCCCTTCAGGTATTTCTTTTAGGAGTTGCTATGTAAGACCAGAGATATACGCTATCTAGAACTAATTAGTTCCCAATAGTGAGGTAATATTATTCTGAGTATTCTTTTTTTTTTTTTTTTTGAGTTGGAGTCTCACTCTGTCACCCAGACTGGAGTGCAGTGTCCACTCCCAGCCACTGCAGCCTCGACCTGCTGGGCTCCGGCGATCCTTCCACCTCAGTCTTCCGAGTAGCCAGAATTACAGGCACGCGCTACCATACCCGGCTGATTTTTAAAAATTTATTGTAGAGATGAGGTCTCGCCAAGTTGCCCAGGTAGGTCTCGAACCTACGGGCTCAGGCAATCCACTCACCTCAGCCTCCCAAGGCGCGGGATTACAGGCTGAGCCACCGAGCCCAGTTTTATTCTGAGTATTCTACTCAACGGTCCATACGTTTTTACTCTGGCTGTTGACACAGGTACTATTTCCAGTCCTGTGTAAGCTCTAGGTACTGACCTTCTAATTCTTTCAGGTGATCTTTCCTGCTCCCATTGCCAACATGCATTTGCTGATCAATATTCTGCCAAATACCCAAATGGAACTTTTACAGGGAGTCTCTTTGTGTCAGATCTCTTCGGGGATTCTTTCTAGGATTATTCTGGTATTCTCTCTGTGTGCACATCTCTACTTATCAGTAATCTACTCAGTAGACATTGGCCTCCTGGGTTTCCCTGAATTCTCAGCTCAGTCTCAACTCAAGGAGTTTTCCAGATCCCATGTTGATTTCCATTCCCTGTGCATGTCCTTGAAATTCTCTGAAGACATTCTTATCTTATGCCATCATGTGGGACGATTATAGGAGTCAACTCTTATGCTTTCTGTCTCTCATAGATTACCCTCCTTTGTTGTTTGAATAGCTTTAAAGTGGTTGTTTCATATTTTTGCCTTTTTTTATTGCTTTAGGTGAGAGGGTGAATCTATTTTCTACAACTTTACCTTAATCAGAAGAAGTTGGCAATATGGGTTTGATTGGTGTTTTGTTTTGCTTTCTTGTTCACGTTTAAAAAAATTGTACAAAGGCAGTGATTATAATAAATATTTTCTGGAGGGTAAGGAAGCTTTTGTTTAAGATGGATAAAGGTGAGTGGATTGCCTGAGCCCGCGAGTTCGAGACCCGCCTGGGCAGCGAGACCTCATCTCTACAATAAATCAAAAACTCAGCCGGGCGTGGTAGCACATGCCTGTAATTCTGGCTACTTGGAAGGCTGAGGCGGAAGGATCGCCGGAGCCCAGCAGGTCGAGGCTGCAGCGGCCAAGAGTGGCCACTGCACTCAAGTCTGGGTGACAGAGTGAGATTCCAACTCAAAAAAAAAAAGAAGAATAGAGAGTTTTAAAGCTTGCAAGTGTAGTTAACAGTTGTCTAACCTCCAAAGAATAAATTATTTGGAGGAAACTGATCACCCAATCATGTTTATCTCATTTCAGTATGTTACTAAATACATTTCTGATTCTATTTCACATTTTAATTTTTTAATATATTAGTTTTTCATTTGCTAGAATTACAGCTAGTCCATTATGTATATGCTACCCTGTGTTTTGTTTCCTCTGTGTACTTTTTAAAAAATTTTTGACACTTCATTAGTTAAAAAAAATTACAAAATGTGGCTTTAATGTTTTTTGTTTAAATAATACTTTCAGATGTTCATATATAACACTATTTCACTGCACAAAAATCAAATAAGCAAGCAAACAAAAAGCAATCTAATGTTTGCCTTGAAGCAACCATCCTTCCAATCACTGTTCAAAGAAGCAGAGCTGGTGGCAGCAGCTTGGAAGAAGCTGACCTTCAAAAGCATTTATGTAAGCATATTGTTGCTTTGAAAAAGCCATGGGACACTGAGTGCTGAAAACTTCCATGTTCAGAGATTCAGATTTAGGAGTTAGAGGACACAGTCATTCGTGGGTCTCACCAAATTTCAAGGTGCTTTTTAGCCATAGTCTAGGAATTGTCCCTTCAGGAACCTTATTAAAAGAAAAGCATTGTTTTTGCTTCATTTGGCATCTGGAGTAAAGTTCTACAGGCATTTGACCAAACAGGTCATTATCAGGGAGACTGATGAAATAAGAGTTCACAAAAATTCCAGCAAAGACCAACAATACACAGAAAAGCTGAACAGCAATCAGTTAGACTAGGAACAAAATTTATTGGGGAGGTGCAGTACTATGGAGACTGGATAAGACAAAAAGAAAAAAAAAATTGGCAAGCATCCCAGGGTAACGGTTTAGAATTGGAAGCAGAGCTTGGTCTCTAATCCCCCATCTCCAGCCTCTCAAGCCCACTCGAAAAGAAAAAGGTGGGGGGAGGGATGGGGGGGCATAGATGACTGGAGATCATCCTCTTTCCAGTGAGGAAAAAGAGAAAACCCATAATTTCTTTTTTCATGGGACCATGATCTTCGTAGCATCTATTTCACCATGAACCTTAGGGTTAGTGAAGAGGTTTTCTTCACCTCACCAAGGAGTTCATTTCTCACATTTTTGTTTTTGACTATTTACTACCACACTGCAGAAGTGTTTGAGATCTTTTCCTTCTCAATCTCAGCCTCATTTCCATTCCACTTTCTACAGTTTGCCTTCCTCCAGTGCATACAATTATCACCTCTTCATTCTAATTAGCTTCCAAGCTGCCTATATTGTCACCCCCACTTTTATGTTATTGGCTTCATATATTTTGATCTCTTAATTGGCTTTTGATTCCATTTTGCAAACTGTTGCCAAGTACTTTTTTCTTTTTTTTTCTTTTTCTTTTTCTTTTTTTTTGTTTTTTTATATACTTCCAGGACTGCTTTACAGTACACTTTTAAAAAAATTTTTTAGTCTGTCCTTTTTCAAATCTGGTTTCCAGCTCAACATAGCTCAAATCTGCTCTTGCTGGCAATATATTATATCTCTCAAAAAAAATCTTCCAAAAAAAAAAAAAAAAAACTCCACTGAATATTTTGGGGGGAAGTATACTGTAATAGTGCACAACCCACTGCCAGACCAATTTTTTAAAGGATTTATGATTTTTTACTTGATATTCCTGGACTTTGTCAGTGATGACAATCATTTTATATTGAGGCTAGGAAACTTCTCCCTTGCAAATCACATTTGTGATAGTTTGTAATGTCTTGAAGACTGTAGGAGGTAGACATCTGAAAAGTGTGATTTCTTGACAGACTGTTTATGTACTAATGTGTAAAATTTCCCAAAAATCTGCTCTGCCATTTCTGTTGCCCATGGGGTTGAGAAATCCAACAGCTCCGTATGTTGGTAGTTGTCTAATCACGTTGCACCGCTTGTCTACTCCCATTGACTGTCACTCAGCAAAATAGTCCATCAAAGTTTCTAGAAATGTAAAAATAGTTCTTTTCCTTACGATTTTTATAATGTTTTAAAGTTAAATTACTCCTGCCATTTCATTGCACATAGCAAGGATTTATATTGACACATTTCAGTGTTTAAATAAAAAGTAAATATAGTAGTTAAAAGTGAGGAATAAATATGAAAATATAAAATGCTTAAAGCTTTACAATCATGATAATAGCCATTGCAGTCTTTAGTTTGTTAGTTTTCATTTTGCTCTTAACTACCCAAATTCTGAGTTTAAGGGCCTTGATTAAAATGAAATGAGTGACTCTGTTTTAAGGTGCCATTAGAAGAAGTTGCTTTTAACCCATGTACATAGAGAGTATGATATGCTAAAGACATCTATGTGAATCATTTGAAATTTGGAAAGTTTGAGGAAATAATAAACAGGTAGCTTTCTTGCTTAAGGAACTAACTCAGTCAAGTCTGCTTAAGCATTCTATACCCAATTATCTTATCTTTAAAATGGATATAATGATGATATTTAGCTCATATGATTGTGGTGAAGATTAGATTAAATGATACATGCTATGGTGACTGCCACATAGGAAATACCCAGTTAAATGCTAGTGATAATTATTTGATGGAATGAATTGAATCAGATTATAGTTAAGCCTTAAGTAAGTACATTATTTCTAGGACATTGTAAGAAATACTATATTAAACTCTTTCAATGTCTGTAGTAACCTGGAGTTTTTTTAATATGCATGTATTTCAGTGTGTAGGGTGGTCATATAGATGAGAGAAACTGTAGTCTAAGTACTTCATTGAATCTACTTCATCATTAACATCATGGCCAGGTAAATTGATCAGAAGAAGAAAGGCCAGACAGAGTTTTAGGATGGGTCATGAGTTAGTCCATGAGGACTTGGCACTTCTTAATTGCATTTGGGTCAGTTATGAAAAAAAGAAGGGGACAGATGGCTCCATGGGGAGATACAAGAACAAAGCAAAGTGAGAGACTCTGATGACAAATTTAATCTACCTATTATACCATATATAACAAAAAATCCACAGTAGCCACCTTTTCTTTCCTGAATAGTTTTATAGTCTAGGAATAATTTCCTGACAAAACCTCTATTCCAGGAGCATCAAACACTTATTTTTTTGAATGCCAAAATTTTTGATAAATATGTTACATCTATTATCTTATTTAATTCTTACAACCATGAAACACGTGCCATCATCTCTGTTTTACAGATAAAGGAGTTGTTTTCCAAAGTTGCATAGCTGGTAATTAGCAGAGGGAGGACCTGAAACCAGATATACCTGATCCAAGTTTGTCCACTGTGACTTTCTCAATATGCTCTCCTGCCTCCCTTTCATAATATTTCAGTCTTTTAACTACTGAAAATTAACTTTGTGCTTGAGTTGGTCAACCTCTCATGATTTATCAGTTTTGGTTGGATAGATGACCAAAGAGTTATTAATACATCATTTTCTTATCTACTCATGGAACTGATGGCTACCTTGGACACTTTGGGGTCATATTTGCAATTGTGGCCCTAGTGGACTGTGGATAGGTAGGCATATTTAGAAAAATTAGGGGGTAATGCCATGATTTGGTGTTACTTGAGGAATAGATTCTTTTTGTAGCTATCTTAATTACCTTCTACAGATATTAGGAGAGTTAACCTTAAATCAATGGAGACTTCGTCCTTCTCTGTTCACTCAGAGAAAAAGCAGGATGAAGAAAGGGCAGAAAATGAGGAGGGATTGCTATGCAGAGTTGTAGTGTAGTTTTGTACAGTCTCACTTCTCTCATGCAATAGAGGAAGAAAAAAAACCACAATGAACTTTGTGGGCCCTTATTACCACAAGTTTCCCAGTATCAGCCACCTCCCTAAAGATAATCTATTAGGTCACTTTGGGATACGACTAATGTCTAAGAACATTGGGAGAAGGAGGACTCTAAAAGAGCCACTGATGGGAGCTCTACTGGGGACTACCAAGAAGACTCTGGGAATTGTGGAATTGTGGACTACAGAAGCTACAACGGAACAAAAGTCTTCTAATAGTAAGAGTCACAAAACTCTGTAATTGCACCTTAAGATAGCAGCATAAAGGAGTCCAGCGGAAACAATGACTGGGAGCCCACCAACAAATTGCTTAATTGTTAAAATTAACCAATGGGAAGAGAAGATAGAGTATCTGGATAAGAAGACCATGTCCAGCTCTCCAAACCACTGCAAAATAACTGCTCTGGTATGATAGTGTGAATGGCCTTCAAGGTTACTTACATCCAAGAGAGGTAGAGATTACTATTATACTTGCTTTTTATTGCTGCTGTAATAAATTAACAAAAACTTAATGACACAAACCCATACAAATATATCATCTTCCAGTTCTGTGGGTTAGAAGTTTGACTTGGGTCTTACTGGGTGAAATCAAGGTGTGGGAAGAGACTTGTTCTTTTTGGGGAATGCAGGGAAAAATCTATGCTCTAGTCTTTTCTAGTTTTTAGAATTTGCCTACTTTTAATCTCCTTCTTTTTTCTTCAAAACCAATAATAATAGGTCAAGTTCTTCTCACATCATACCACTCCATTCTTCTGTGGCTACACCTTTTCCTGTGACTCTGACTCTCTGACCTCCCTTCATTTTAAGGACCCCTGTGGTTACATTGGGCCATCTGGATATCCCAAGATAATCTCCCTGTCTTGGTTTTGCTGATGAGAAACTTTCATTTTATTTGAAACTTTTATTTCCCTTTGCCGTTTAACTGGTTCACAGGTTTTAGGGATAAGGACATGGGCATTTGTGAGGAAGTTGTCACTATTCTGCCTGCTGCATCAATCTTTCAATATGGGGCTCATCATTGAAGAGAGAAGAAATATTCACCAATAAAACTGGTAAAAGAACTAGAAGTGCTGGCTGAATGCTCCAGCAAATTAAAGACTTCCAAGTAATTACCAGTGTTAGAAATGTTTTGGTCAGCATGAAGAAATATGGGTCTGCTCTCAATGATCCTGGAGGGGATGAGATGGAATAGACTCTAAACACAGAATCCTATAAAAGATGTAAAATTTCAATTGTGGCAAATGTTAAAGTGACAAGATGTCTGAAAGAGGAAACAGTGACTTACTTAGAAAAGGCTTCTGTGAGAAAGTGATTGAGCTTGAATGTAAAAGAAAGTTAAGCTAGATAAAACAAAAGCAAGAGAGATGGAAGATAACAACAGCCCTGGTCAAGGCAGGCCAAGGTTGAACAGAAACGATAGAGACTGTTAGGGCATTGTGCATGATGAAGCTAGAGAGAAAACAGGGTCAGGTCATGTGGGAATTGATAACCACATTCACTACTTTAACCTTTATTCTAAGCTCAGGAGATGTCATGGAAGTGTATTAATCAGAAGCCTGAATTGAAGTATGTGTACATGATTACATCTGCCTTTTGGAAAGATCACTCTTAGTATAATTTTTGAAGAACGGATTGAGAAGGGTGTGTTCACAGGAGCAGCCAGATGGATACTGAGGGATCAGGTGGAAGCCTGTGGTATTCTTCTGGTGAGACAAATTGGCTGACTTGACTAATGGTAGAGACTGTGTAAATGGGAAAAACTTGATTCTTTAGGAGTTTATGTCAGTAGTAAATCATCAGGATCAAAGGAATGCTTTAGTATAGGAAGATGATGGAGAGGGGAATGCTGAGTGACTCTGGGTCTCATGGCTTAGAGATTTGGCCAGGTGGTTTCTTATTTTAAGTCTACAGGTGTCACCACTATCTTCGGAGTGGAGGCTGCAACTTCCCACCTTCTCAGCCTATTCCTTGCCTCGCTGTTTCTAGTTGTTTCTTGTTTGTGTTCATGTTGGGCTACCTCCTGGCATTAAAAAAAAAAAATTAACTTCTGCTCACTCTGCCATAGATGACCACATTTTATCTTTCTTGATGCAGAATTCTTGGGATTCCTGCTTTTTTTTTTTTTTTTTGTCCTTTTTGCTGGCCCTATCAAGCAGTTATTTGATACCGAACACACTTTTTCAGTGGTAACAGATGATCTTCTGGTCCTCACTGTTGCAATCTTGCCTTAGGTTTCCAATTTGCTCATTTGAACTTTTCCAGACTGCCTATGTCTGTTCCTGCCATCCTTATATGCTATAATTGGAGTTGAGGCCCTATCACCACCTAATTGGCCTCATAGTTTTACAGTGTTCAGTATTACACTGTCTCCTTATTTTCCTCTTTCTTTTCCAAGGACATGCTGACTTGGGGATTTGGTTCTTTAATAGTCATCTTAATCACTGCATCATTGTGCACATTTTGCTACCTGGTGCTAGTCTCTAGTTTGACTGACAATTTCCCGTCTAAGTCCATCTTTATGTGAACTCCAACAATTCAAATTTTAAACCATAATATTTTCAAGATAACTAACCAAGGACTTTAAGTTTGTATATTGACCTCAAAAAAGTTCATAGGCTTTTAAAATAACAAAAACAAATTCCTCCAGGAGTTTAATTACATAACATAATTCATAGGGTTAATAATTGATAATACTGACTGCACTCATCCTTTTGTAAACACTTTTCCTTATCTATTACAACTTTGAAAAGCAGGTATTATTATCCCATTTTGCAAATGAGAAAATGGAAGCTCAGAGCAATTAAAAATACTATGGCAGCTAAATAACTTAGAGTCAGGTAAATCATTTCCCCATAGTTACATAGCTCATAAATGATGAATTGACTTCAAAGGTCTGTGTTTTTTACCTTTATGCTGGTCTGCTACCCCTTGGGCTATATTTATACCTTTGAGTAATATTGAAACTATTAGGTGGCCCTACCCTTCCTGATGTCTTTAGATCCTTTGGCCTCTGAAAAATAGCCACAACGAACCATGATCCTGAAGGGTCTAGACTGGTTAAGTAGATACCATTTAAATGAATTGCCATTAACTAGACAAGTTAAGTGAACACTGTTTTTAGCGTCCATTCTTTTAACACTGGAGCAAGTAGTCATGCATGTGACTGCTTGACCCAGAACTTGGAAGTGGCTATTGATACAGCCATTGCACCAGGGGCTCTTACTTCTTAACCTCCCTCCTAATAGTCGTCTGCTTTCAGGCTTCTCCCCGAAGCTCTACTCACACCATGGGTGGTCCTGATCAAGAAAGACTCACGTAGGGAACTGGTGAGTGATCCTGGAGGAATTCTCCTTCTCTGATCCCAGCAGTCTTATTATTGTGCTTTGCATTTTTGTTTAAATTGATTACTTCCCAGGTTTGTCCTCAGACCTGCTGAGTGAACATGTTTCCGATTACTTCCCCCCAGATTGATTAGTTGCACTTTTCTAAATGGAATCTAATTTTCCTCTTTTCTCTCTGTATTTGTAATCTCATTAGATCCATTTGTATTAATTCTTAGTCTCCTGGTGTGTGCAACAGCTTCCAAATTTGTAACATCTGCAAATTTTATTAGCATGCTGTGTGCTCTGTCTTTCAGATCATTAATGCTAACCATCAATAATCCAGATGTTAGAGAAGACAAGAGCTTTATGCCAACCCCTGTGGCCCTCCACAAGAGATCACTCCACACCCTGAACATTGTCATTTATCATCACCTCTTATTTATGACCATTCTGCCAAACTGACATTCATGTGATACCATTTATTCCAAATCTACAGGTCACTTAAAAGCAAAATTTCAAAGTTGTATCTCATATTTAAAGGTCAAGAATGTAGTTTTTGTCACATTCTTACTTTTTGTGTAGAGATTATAATTTAAAATATTCTAATTCTGTGCTAGTCGTCAAAAACACTCATGATAAGAAAGCATTTATGTAGCGTATTTCTATTCCTACCCTTTCTATTATCATTAAAAATCATTTTATAATTACTCACTGATTTAGATCAAGTGTATTATTTTTTAATTAAGAAATAAACCCTAATATTTATTGAGTATCAATGTGCAAAATATGAGGTCCCTAAATTTAGATGAATGAGAGCTGGGATTTGATGAAATTTCTAGTTGAATTCACTGACAAGTTAAGCTTTTATGGTTTTTATATTCATTTTCTTGCTTAAATTCCTCTTTGCAAACGATACTTAATGGCTTTAAAATATTTTATTAGGATAATTATTCAAGTGTTGGCATTGTATTTATAACATTATTCATAGTGTGATTATTTTCACTTTAATGAGATCTATTCTTAAAAGTTACTTCAATAATTCCTCTATTTGGGAAAACACTTTTTCTTCTTAAAGATCTTATTCTGTCCTATGCTTCTCTTGTCTCTCTCTTTTTTTTCTATTCTAGCTTTCTTTCTATTTTGTCCCATTTCAAGACCTGATTTTTTATTTTTTGGTCTAATTCTGCTGTCTACAGAAACTCACTGATTACATTCATATTCATAAAAAAGTAGTATCATGTTGAGGGACTTTTACTTGTAATTCATTAAAATTTTCATAACATTTTTCATATTGGAAGAACCTTTAACAAATTTAAAATAGCAGGCAGTAATCAGAGCAAACTATTAATGCATTACTAATGATTGTATTTTATATGCAAATAGTCCTATTCTTCAAGTATAACTTTACATATTTTAACTCATTCTCACATGAGGCTTTAGGGTAGAATACCTATAAAAAGAATTACTATTTCCATTCTAAATGAGAGGAAAATTGAATTTTAAAAGTTCTGAATATTTTTTTGAAGCCTTGCTGATGTGGTATTTAAGAGAAAGGTAGAGACTCATAGTTATGCATGCTTGTGAGTGAAGGCAGTAGCTAAGAAATACTATGAAAGAGGCAAATTTTAACTGATTTTCTCTAACTGACAACTGACAATAAACACAGGTATTAAGGTAAGAATATTATCAAGGTCTGCATTATTTGGAAATACGTGTAATATAAACATTATTAGAACTGTCTATCCAAGTGATGTTGTTGTTTTTTGTTTGTTTTTTACTTTTGGAAGTAGGCAATTCCAGGATGGTGTATCTGCTCAAGTAATTAAATCAGCACCCACCTTACTTCTAACTTCCAGCTATGTCATCTTTACTGAGAAGGCAGTTGCTGTTCCTTCAGGCATCACTTCTGCATTCCAGATAGAAAAACAAAAGAGCAAAAGAGAGAAAGAAGTTTAGCTGAAGCTGTCATCTTTCATCAGGGAAACAATGGCTCCTCCAAGTAAACTTTTGTTTATACCTCCTTAGCTGCAAAAGAGTCTGGTAAGGTGAATATTTTTAACACCCTGAACAAAATTAAGGTTTAGTTAATAAGGTTAGAGGGAGAATGAATTTTGCATGGCAACAAGCAAAATCTGCCACAAGGCCTATGGCATGCCAATCAGATACCTCTTATATGACCTCTGTTCCTAAGATCCATAGCAGTGAGGCAACACCAGTAGTTCCTTCTCTGAATGGTCCAGTTATTCATGTGTCCCAGTGAAGCATCACCATGCCTTACATCATACTATCAGTATAAGCATGTAAATAGTCACCCTCTGAACTTACATTCTATGAAACAGAGCTAATGCATTAGGTGGTACAGACCTGACTGCACAGAATTTGAACTGGCTGTCTTGTCCTTCTAAATAAAATCCTAGAAGAAGACGTTTGTAACTGCATACCACAAGGTAAGTGAAGAGAAAGTTGTGTAGAAAAAATCATATACAATGATCTTGAGCTATATCTCCCTGTTTCTCCAGAAAGCCTTTAGGAATGGCCTGAGCCACAGGTTCAGGAAGCAGCATTGGGCAAGATTTAGGGACATAGAAGACTTGAGATTGGACCCAGCTGTGTCATTTACTAGCTCTGGGGTCTTTGGCAACCTAATTAAACTCTATGAGCCTCTATTTCATTATTTTTAAAGTATAACAGGAATAATAATTCTTAAATAGTTGTTTGAGAATTAAAGGAGATAATGTATGTAAAGCGTTTGGCACAAAGTAACTGATCAATAAATGATAAGAAATGACAGCAGTATTCTAGTCTATCAGAGGATACTAGTATTCCAGAGGCAGAGGAAGAGGCAGTATATGAATCCTTCTCACATACCTGTGACAGAGCAGAGAAGTAAGTTCTGTGTGAGACCATTACTGCTTAATAATGTCCTACTTAAGTTACGGAATTTTGCATTCATGAATTCCAGTCTACCATAAACTTCAACAAATAAGACATACAGGAACAGAGGCATTAAGAACAATTAAGAGCTGACTTCCGTCAAGATGGCAATGGGACAAGTCGGACTGGAAGAGTCTCCACAAAAGCCAGCGTCCATAAAGACTCTGCGTGAGTAGGCATGTGCCGGTTGGTGAGTGAAAGTCCGTCTGGGCCGGCTCGGCCTGTAATCCCGCCGCTTTGGGAGGCCGAGGTGAGTGGATTGCCTGAGCCCGAGGGTTTGAGACCCGCCTGGGCAACTTGGTGGGACCTCATCTCTACAATAAATCGAAAATTAGCCAGGCGTGGTAGCGCGTGCCTGTAGTTCCAGCTATTTGGAAGGCTGAGGCAGAAGGATTGCCGGAGCCCAGTAGGCGAGGCTGCGGTGGTCCAGAGTGGCCACTGCACTCCAGTCTGGGCCACAGAGTGAGACTTCAACTCACACACACACAAAAAAGAAAGTCCGTCTGAGGGGAGACTCGGGTTCATGCACCCAGGCTCTTCTCTGGAGGCGACTGCAACCCCTCACTGCCTTGAGATTGAAACCCCTGGTGCACAGGATCATCTGCCATTCTCAGGACTCTACTGAGAAGAGCTTGCCGAATTCAGCTGATTCTCATTGGCGACTGGTCCACACCAGCACTGCAACAGCAAAGTGGCTGGAGCCCAGATCTGATCCATGAAGAGAGAAGATCAGGGAGAGCTGAAGAGCCCCATCCCGGAGAGGAGCCCCATCTCCGGTGAGGAAACACTGACCACAGTCATTCTCTGTCCAGGGACCAGGCAGAGACCTGCATTGCCCTGCCCAGCTCCACCCAGCCTCCAACTTGAGACCTGGAGGTAATCTCATCAAATTTGCAGAGACAGATGCCCCTTCCCCATGCTGAATCGGACACAGACAGGTCAAATCTGAGTGGCAGACTTGACAGGCAGCAAGCTGTGTAAGTCCAGATCTAATCCACCCTCCTCCCGCTGTAGACCTGGAACATCTGACCCATGCTGAGAGCAACCCTATCAACCTACCTGGAGAGCAGAGGAAAGGGACTGGAGATCAGAGCTGAAAGGAAGTTGGACTTACAGGAACCACCTCAGAGCGAGTGTTTTTTGTTTGTTTGTTTGTTTGTTTTTGTCTGTTTTGCTCATTTTTGCTTGTTCGCTTGCTTTTTGTTTTAGTTTTCTTTTTCTCTCAGTTTTCGATAACATTTTCGTACTTGCTTTGTTTCTGTTATTTAATTACTGTTTTTTTAAGACTTCCTGTCTGTGTAGGTATTTTTAAGGGAGGGTACATCAGTGGGGGGGTTTTGTCGGTTTGTGTGTTTGTATGATTGTCTGTATGTTTTAGTATTTTTTTTATGCTTTTCTGTCTTTGTTTTCACTTGTTAGTTGGTGCATCTGTTTTCCCTCTTACTCCTCTCTCTCCACCTTCCTGTCACCCTCCCTTCTTCCTTTTCCCATTCCTTTTGTTTTTCTTATCTCATTTTGCTTTCAGGGAGCAAATCTATCCCTCCACTGCATGGACAGATTATAAGGCAATGGGGAATGGGTTCCAGGGAGCCCACACACCTGTCAGTGGATACTGGGATCTGCAGATAGATTCTGAATCACACTTCCCTCCTCAATTAAATCTGAAAACTGCAAAAAGTATAGCTTCCCATCCAGCCTCAGAATTAAACAAAGACAGAGGATCAACATAAGGAAGAATAGTAGATTGAGCAAACAGAAGTAAAAGCTACCCCCATCCCTGAGCAACAGAACTAAAGGTGGGGGGGAGCCTACACAATGAAGAAGAATCAAAAGAAGAATATGGGTCTCTCACTGACCCCTGGGAGGTCAACCACTGAGAATACAGACTTTGAAACTCAAACAATGAAGAGCCACCCAGAATGACTGGTCTCAAACTACAAACCCAGATGTCAAGATATTAATAGAGAGAATAAATAAAAATGAGGAGAGACAAGAGGACTGAATGAGGGAGTTGATAATTGAGATAGCAGCAATAAAGAATACAGTGAGTGAAATAAATAACAAACTGATAAGCATGGAACACAGAATTAGCCAAGCAGAGGAAAGAATCTCAGAACTTGAGGACCAAAATATGGAACTAACCCAAACTGTCAAAAACGTAGAAAAGAAACTTTAAAAGACAGGGCAAAACCTTCAAGAGATGAGTGGTTATTTCAAGAGGCCAAACCTAAGATTAATTGGACTTCCTGAAGCAGAAAGAGAGACAGAGACCACCCTGGAACAAACATTTCATGAAATCATCCAAGAAAACTTCCCTCATCTCATCAGGGCCATTCAAACACAAGAGATTCAGAGAACCCCTGCAAGACAATAAATAAGTAGACCAACTCCTAGACACACAATAATTTGCCTACACAAAGTAGGTATAAAACAACAATTAAGAACTTGGAAAAGCAAGTTTGGTGCTTAAATACTCTTGAAAAGTTAGACTCTCTTATGATAATTATAATTTAATAGGCTTGCCCAATCAGAGACATTTGGACGGAAAAAGCTGAGGTTACTAACCTCTTGGGTACCCTAACAGAAGAGTATGAAGGTTTATTGAAAGGAAACCAGTTCATGGATGAATAGCCTTCAATACGTATCCATTTCTTCTTATATCTTGAATATGTTAGTCTATTGAATTAATAGTGCGTTATTCGCTGCAAATCTAGAAAAGAGGAAAAATAAAATTTTATTTACTGACTATGCCTAGAAATTTTCTCTTCAATCAAATAAGGTATACACTACCTGACACAGAAATTGATCTGGTGGCTTGCTCCGTAATCCCAACTACTCGGAAAGCTGAGGTAGGATGGTTGCTTGAGTTCAAAAGTTTGAGGATACAGTGAACTTGATCATGCCACTGCACTCCAGCCTGAGCAACAGAGTAAGATCTCATCTCTACAAAAAGAAGGAAAGAAATAAATTTATCTCAGAAGAAATGAGAGTTCTTTGGCCTTTGTGAACAGTCAGATGTGACCTCAGAGACTTCTCATGTTGCTTCTAACACTGTATAATATTCTGCTCACTTGTCAGTCATCCCCATGAGACTGTGAGACATTTAAGGACAGGAACAAGACTATTTGAATGTCTGGCTTTTAGCACAGAACCTCCTATATTATAGGTGATTAAGAAATGTTGATTCCCGGCAACCCCTCCAGGTTCCCTCCCACTGTGGAAACTTTTCTGTCTGTCCTCTCCATAAATCCTGCTTTCTCAAAATAAAAAATAATAATGTTGATTTCCTAACTTGGGGAAGTGAATCTCAATCTCTCTCTCTCTCTCTCTCTCTCTCTCATATATATATATATATATATATTTTTTTTACTTTTTAAATACAATATATATTCTAATCTAAAAAAAGAAATGTTGAATTGACTAATTTCATTAAAAAATTTAATGATAAATAATAGTGGCCAGTATTTCAATTAAAACAAAGAAAGCATTCTCTAAATAAGCCTTCTGATTGAATTTCTGGCATTACAATAGTTTAGTTTAAGAATTTTTATGAAACTCACAAAGTTCAGTGACTATAATTGCAGTGTACTCCAAGAACTACCTATACTCAAGATTCTCTCCTTTTTTTCTGCCAGCCAAAGTCCATTGCAGATCACGCTTTCTTTAAGAAGATTTTTAACACTGTATCCAATGCTGATTTTCTCTCCTATTTTGTGGTGTGTGTGTGTGTGTGTGTGTGTGTGTGTGTGTGTACCCGCATGTGCACATGTTTGTGTGTGATCTCATAGACTGTATTCAGCCCCCAAAATATATTTTACACTGACTATTGTTGTTTTCTCATTGTTTCATGTGTCTTGTCTCATTCATTCACTTTATAATCATTTTTCAAATTATTTTATGTGCCAGGCAGTGTTCTAGGTGCCTGGAATACATTGACAGAGAAATCAACCGAGATTTCAAATGCAAAGTCAGGATCTCTAACGTTGTGGCTCTTTAATATGTTATACCTAAACCCACAAATGTGCTGCAACCAATTTTGTTGGATTGAATCGCATCATTAAATGAAAGAGCAAATACCATAGAGCAGGCACAAGGACTCCAGAGGGAAATATTCCTTTTCACACCCATTGCTTATTTCTAGGCCTTTACTTGGCACTGTACTATGAAAGTCAAAGGCCTTGGAATTTATTCTCACCTGAGAATGCTCCAAATAATTGCAATTGGCTCCAAGTCTTCCAAGGGGGTAGGATTTATCCTAATTGGACATTTGAGAAAGAGAGCCAAACCTAATGGTACTTATACAACTAATGATGGGAATGAAAAGCCTAGGTTATTGTGCCTTTCTCCCCAATTCCTTACCAATACACATGGTTGGCATTTGTAGAGTGGCTACAGGGAAATATGCAACTTAAATTTTCATGCAACTTCTAACAAGCCAGAAGGTCTGGAATTTGCATAGTTAAAAACACATGTTTCACCACAGTATTTAAGTGTGTATACTAGATGCATCACCTCAAAATTTGGGTTTTTATTTTTACATATGTGTCCAGTATGAAATGTCTAAACTACTCTTGGAGTTTTCCTAACAAAGTTATATATAGCAAAAAATAGTATGCTGTGGTGATTTAATTGTTAGACTCTCATTTAAGCTCTAAGTTCCAGCACATGAGGTAATAGAAGTAACACCTTTAGAAAACAATAAAGTGCACAGAATGCTATGCCTATTTGAATATAAACATCTTCAGGGTAAATAGCCAGTCTTTTTTTTTTTTTTTTTTTGAGTTGGGGTCTCACTCTGTCGCCCAGACTGGAGTGCAGTGGCCGCTCCCGGCCACCGCAGCCTCGGCCTGCTGGGCTCCAGCGATCCTTCCGCCTCAGCCTTCCGAGTAGCCGGAATTACAGGCATGCACTACCACGCCCGGCTGATTTTTTGATTTATTGTAGAGATGAGGTCTCGCTGCCCAGGCGTGTCTCGAACCCACGGGCTCAGGCAATCCACTCACCTCAGCCTCCCAAAGGCACGGGATTACAGGCTGAGCCACCGAGCCTGGCTAGCCAGTCTTTTTGATGTTTGGTCCTGGAGCTGAGTAGCCAGAGGTGTGTGAGAATGCATCAAGATTTTCATGTGATGGCCAAGTCCAAGATCAAGGTGTAGAGAAAAGTACCATTTTGGAGCTTATAATGAAGAATCAAGCAGGAAGGTGAAAAATAAGAATTTAAAAAGTATTTCGAGAGTGAAAATAACATAACAAGGATACTTTCACGAAGTTAAAAAGTTGGCCTTTTTATTTATTGCTTATGGATTGATCTTTAAAGTTCAGCAGATGCTTTAAAAAGTATTTTCACTTTGATTTAAACCCTAGATTAAGTGATTTCTGAAGTTTATCAAGTCTAGTTCATTAAGTTATTTTTATATGGAACCTACACATGTGTACTGATAAACTGGCTATGGGCTTAATAAGTGTGATAATTGATAATTCTAAGTAAATTGAATTTTGTAAATTGAATAACAATTTACAAGTTTTAGGGAAATTTTTTATCCAAAGAAATCACAATGAATAGAATTACCATGGCCTTCGCCGTCTTTGTAACATCTTAATCTGTGCAGTGAATAGTACATACATGTAAATAAGTATCAGATGACCATGTGAAGGCAATTGCTCCAATTTTGGTTTTGAACTCCTTCCTGTGACTCTGACAGGGCTAATTTTGTTTCTGTGTTTGAGAGTAGCCAGAGACTGCTTATGGTTACTGTTTAGGACACAACCTTCCCAAATTACTGTTATATGCTATATGCATCAAGCATTATTCCTGGATTCAAAAACTTTGTATTTGAGACTAGATTATGTAAAAATTAGTTATATATGACTCTGACTAATATCCATTTGTGCTAATCTGGTCTCATTAAAAACAAAATATGAAAAACATTTCTAACAATTATGGTACTCTGCAACTAACAGTTAACTACTTCCTTATTTGTCTTTCATAAGGTAGATCTTAACCTGTCTGGTTAATAATTCCTTAATATGACTAATGTTAATAATAGACAATTTAAATATTCTCGGCGGGTACAGTATTCATTTCTCATGATACTATATCTTGTCATTCCAAAGTCATTAATGAGGATGAGTATTTTAATTCTGATATTTCTCACTTTGTAAAGGATCCAGATTTAGCCTACATAGTTATGCACATATAACTTTAATCAACACTTAAATCCTTACTTAAACTGTGGTTATTTCTCATTGTGAAATGTTTAACATTTTTTTTTTTTAGTTTTGAATTCATTGAGAACAACCTTTGACTACAGGCAAAATATGATTTTATGAATTCCACTGATGAAATTGATATGGCTTCTAAATAAGTTGCTCAGCAAAAGCCTAGCATTTTCAAGAACACAATAACTGAGACTTTTATGAAAGATGGATATTCTATATGTTCCTAATAACATCTTTATACTGACAACAAATAACTTATTATGTTATTAATAATAAATTGTTAAAATGTGCATGGATTTTTTTTTAAAGAAAGCATGTATGTAGCCCAGTGACAGTAGTATCATAAAAATTATTCAAAATTTGGAAGTAGGCAAATAAATTTACTGGATGTTCTTTCATTATGGTGCTTGGATTGACTTTCTTTTGGCTAGGCAGTTTTCGACACTAGAAAGGTAGAGGTTGTAGGTTTTGTTTTGTTTTTTCAGTAAAGTTGGAAATAAGATCTGTTCAGTGAAACAAGTAACCTCACTTTTTAGTATTTGTCCTTGTTTGGCACTAATCAGTTTTATATCTAATGTTAAAATTGTATCTAAAAGTTTCTTTGATAAATTGCCTATGTGTTTTCATTTCTAAAAAAAAAAGAAAGAAGAAAAAGAACCAGCTTTAACATCCTAGTGCCTTTAATAATTGCTAAATTAAATCCATCTTTGATGTTTGTTCATTTTATATTTACCTGAGTGTCATGATTTTACTTTTTAAAAATTATACCTTAACAACTAGCAAACAAAATGAATAAGAACAGAGACAGGGGAGCTCTCATATTCCCTTTGGTGTTTCCCTTTCACGGGAGTTTCTTTTTATTTCCCAAGCATCTATTCTGTTTAAACTCCTGGTTATTTTTTTCCCCTCATTTCCAACTTACACATGAAAGATTCAAAAAAGATTCACTTTCCCAAAATCATTTTAACATTTTATCTTTTTTTCTATAAAAATAAACATCCAGTCGTGCTCGGTGGCTCAGCCTGTAATCCCGTGCCTTTGGGAGGCTGAGGTGAGTGGATTGCCTGAGCCCGCGGGTTCGAGACCCGCCTGGGCAGCAAGACCTCATCTCTACAATAAATCAAAAAATCAGCCGGACGTGGTAGCGCATGCCTTTAATTCCGGCTACTCGGAAGGCTGAGGCGGAAGGATCGCCGGAGCCCAGCAGGCAAGGCTGCGGTGGCCGGGAGCGGCCACTGCACTCCAGTCTGGGCAACCGAGTGAGACTCCAACTCAAAAAAAATAAAAAATAAATAAATAAATAAACATCAACCAAATGACGTATGACCACTGATAATTAGCAGGACACTTGGGCACACAGGAGTATGGATATTGAGGATACCTTATTCTGAAGTTGGGGGTTCTGGAAAAATAGGTGAATTCCTGACTCAGTTTTCATTTTAAGTATTCTTATAGTTATAGTTTGAGTAGTTCTAATTTCACTAAATCCAGAGCATTGCTTGAAAAATGTATCTTAAGCAGGAGGAGGATTATAGTTGAATGTCAGGTACCAAGAAGTCAAAGTAAACAAAGAAAGCAGCTATGCTGAGGTTACTGAATTGTCCACAGAATGGAGACCACTGCTCAACCCTCCATCCTCAGTCTTAACAACTGGGATAAATAAGTTATTATACATAAGTCTTCCATATCTAAGACTCTGGAACCAGTCTTGTCTCTAGTTAGGGGCACAGACAGATGGAGCTCTGGATCGATAGTACAGTGACCTAGGGTTGAGTAGGATCAGATGCTGCTTCTAATCTGACAGTGGTACCCAGTTCTCCAGAAATTGGGCCTTTGCTTCATTTTCCAGTTCCTTCTGTGACAGCCTTAAGTCCTACCTGCTTACTACCAGTTCTGTGGCAACAGGTTCCTACCCACACTCTGGTTCTCCAATGACTTGCTTCTTCCCTTATTCTTCCCTTTTTAGTTAGTGGATTATCCAAGGAGTAAGTAGCCAATTTCGGTTGTTCTATTGACTGAATCTGCCACTTAAGTTCAGGCTTCACATCAGTCTTTCACTTTGACACCGGCCATTTGCCTTCCTGTCCATCTTCTTTCAATTTCTGGAAATGCATTGCTTATTTATATTACCCTACCCTTCTATGTTCTTTACCCAGTTGGATTTTCCACTGGTTTGAGACATTTTCTAATGGTGATACTCCTTCTTTGTCTTATTTGTGGCCTACCCTTGAACTCATAATCATGTATGTCTGTCCTGTCCTGAGAGACGAACTTGTTTGAATGTTCAGAGCTCTTATTTTTGAAGAATATCCGCTTTCCCATTCTCCAGTATCAGTTATGACACTTTCTCAAGAAACAAAGATTTTTTTGTTTGTTTGACATCTCATGAAGAAGCTTGTTAATAATGGTTTTCATAGAGGTGAAGTATCCTCGAAGCGGAATTAACTTCCTAATTTTTATACTTCACAACTTCTCTTTTTGTGCTTCATAGGAAAGCAGGGATCCAGATGATAAGAAACTATTTCCGTGTCTTCCCTTAGGAATGAATATCAATAATTCTGAAGAGATTTTTAAAAAACCTTCTGTCCAAAGACTTTTAAGACATTCCAATATGTTCCAATAATTTTTTTCCAGAGAATATATTTATTATATTGCCCTGGAAGCCACAAGTTTTGAGATTTCAACAGCAGCAGCCACAATACATGTACATCGCTTGTTATATATCAAGCCCTTTACAAACATGGAATCACATAGCCCTCATAACAACCTTAAGAGATTGGTACCATTCCTGTCATTGTTTTACCTGTTAGAAACGAAAGCAGAAATAGATAGTGTCTAATATCACACTGATCTTGGTAATTTGTTTTCTCTCATTCTTCAGTTTCATTACAAATGATAATGGACAGCATCTGTAGTGTGTACTTCAGGAATATTTAACTCTGGAGCAATATGGTGGCTCCTGGCCATATCTCTATGAATTTGGTGACCATGTGAAGTCTTATTTTTCTTTTATTTTAAACTTATTTCTTTATGAGACTGAGAATGGTAACTTACCTAACTGAATGCATGGAAAGCAGTATAACGCACAATGCAGTCTGTCTGAAAAACTGAAGATGAAAAACCAATCACTTACTTCTCTGTCTGCATCTATTACAGTGGCGCTGACCTTTATCCCCTCTCCCCATCGTGTTCACCTTTTATTCCCGTTTCCGGAATGTGTCCTTTCCACCCCCACCCTAAAGACCATCCCTGGTGTCCAGAACGCCTTTTGAATTATCTTCAACTGGACAGACTTAGTTCTAAGGTCCATTAATACTTTGAGTATTGGCTAATATGTTTGTCTGATCTTGCATTTGAATGCATTTTCCTAATATTGAATTCCCAAATTGTTTTAAATTCTCCATTAGGATCATTTGGGGTATTTAAAAATGTATGAAGGGTTGATGCCTCTTGATGTGAACCTGTCAGTCACTGCTGATGGCTGCAGTCAGAAGCTCTGATGAGGATCTGAGTCGCTGCTGGACTTAAGTGAAGTACTGTAGAGTCATCAATGCCCTGAGTGATGATATCTTAACATGTCTCTAATTTAAATGCCTTTATCAGCTAATTCAGTTTCCTATCTAGACTGCATTGTTTTCCTCCAATGTGGTCTTTGCTTAGATAAAGTGGAGAAGCAGAATAAATAAAACATTTCTAAGCATATCTCTATCAGTTACTGAAACATGAACTAAAAATGAGCTTGAGTTTTGAAATGAACACTTTTCAAAAGATATCTGAAAAAAAATAAAGAAAAATTATTGAGACAAGACTTTAAAAATACTATTTTTCTTCTAAATAAATCCAGAATATAGCCTGCTTTCAGAAAACATCCAGATCAACTCAACAAAAGTAGAGGTGGCAGTGGTTCAGAAGAGTTCGGAAGTCTATTCTGAAACTCAAATAATGAGCATGCTGGGCTGCCAGCTACTTCACTCTTGTTTTGAATTATAACCATGGCGAACTAGACTGGACCAATCCAACAAACTGTGACATTTGTAAAATTTTCTTTAAAGGGGAAAGAAAAAAATATCTAGGTCTTTCTTTCCACTGCAGTATGAGACCAAAATCTTTCAGGGCCATTTACTACTCCTAAAATAAAGCAATCCTGTTGGCAGCAATTCAGTGTTCACACTTGCTGAGATAAGTTTACTGATGCAGAGTGTTTGGATTATACTAAAGTTTGAGGTATTTGTCTGGGAAAAATGGTTTCAATACATGGTCTGAGTCAGAACCTTCAACATGTGTGGACCAAGTGAATATTGTTTGTAACCCTATCATAATCATATATACCCCTGTATGTCTAAAATTAAATGTATCACATGTTTAGCATATATCAGCTCTACTTAAGCATTAATATTCTAAGTTGGCGTCTTTGAAATTAGCTCAGGATGGCTTTAATAGGTGCTACTTTTATGGCACCTTTAAACATATATCTGTTAGTTAATATTATTTTGAAGCTGAGAAATCATCCAGCCATCGTATGTTTCTCATTTGAGCACAGTGATTTTGAATTATTTAAAAACATATGATAAATTGCAATGATTAAGCCAAAGAATTAAAAGAATGTGCATGCAAAATACTTTGTTTTTTGCATTTTTTTCACCCTCAACAAATAATTATCTTCCTGATGGGAAAACAGAGAGCAGGTTGGCGTGGAGCTTGGAGGAATTTAGTGAGGTTAGACAGAGGACTCCATGATTCTTGATCCTATGCTGATGTTCTGACCAGTGAAGGACACCCCCTCCTTACTGCTCTCATTTTGAAGAGAGACACTTCAGTGGGCACAATACAGCTCTCAGCCATGGGTTCAGGGTATTATACTCCACAGCAGGACTCCTTTTCATCCTGCAGGGAAATAGGCTTCCATTATAACCCTCAACTCTCGGCAAGAACACAGTTAAGGACTGAATTAAGCTATTGCCCACAATTGCAAAAAATTGGATGCAACGTCTTTTCGTTCCTTTTGAAGATATAATGACAATACATAAGGCTTACTTGAAGTGGAACAAATGTACTCAGCAGGCTGATGGGAGCATAAATCTATCTGTGACAACTGTAATAGAGTTATGCAGACTACTGCTTGTTAATCAAGAGTTTAAGTCTTAGGCTGAATAACCAAATTTTGTTGATTTTTGTTTTTTGAGGATCACATCAAAATTTATTTTTCTATTACAGATTTGACACCGCTCATCTCCTGTTTCTTTTTATCTCTCCTCATGTTTGCTCATCTTTAATGTAAATGTACCTTATGGATTGTTGAACTTTCTAGAGACTCCCGCTGTGTTGATTAATTGCTAATGAATGCTAATGAAGGAGTGAGGTGAATCTACACTATGATGTATTTAAGGGATGATTGATTAGATTTAGCACTGGCTGTCAGGAGAGTACTTACCACAAGAACAACAAGTCCATAAATATGCACAGAGAGGCTGGCAGTCTCCCTCTGTGACTTTCTTTGGCCTTTCAAGTCAAGTTCCAGGGTTCACTGCATCAGAGAAAGAACTAACCTTTGTAGCATCTGTAACCAAAATTAATTTTCTTGTTTAAAAAATATGTTAATTTTGCTAATAGGTTTTAATGAAAAATTGATATTCAGTGAATATTTAATTGTGAAAAATATTTGACAGATTTCTTTTAAGATAAAAAGAATTCCTAGCAAAAATAGGCTCTACCAAATATCCTTGGAACCATATACTTAAAGAGCAAATTAATTTAGTTTATAATCAGAATAATGCATAATGACTATTTAATAAATATTTGTATATATAATATATATTTACATATATTATAGATGTATATATGTATATAATATTTGTGTATGTATATAAATAAATTACCAGATACAGTTTCCCAGACACAGGTAGCATTCTCAACATCTCATCTCCCCCAACGGTGGAGCCTTCCCTGTGTTTCTTACAGAGAAGAGAAAACTTGCTTCCTATAGGCAAGAAAAAGTGAACAGGAAGAGTTGAGACATGTAACCCCAATTCATCTCTCAAACTCACTAATCAAATATGTCACATCTCTTCCCCAACGAAGAATAATGGGAAGGTACAGAAATAAATAAATAAATAAATAAATAAATAAATAAATAAATAAATAAACAGAAGAGTGAAATCCTTTCCACATGGAAGTGGATATTAAGAGGATATTTAGAGGAAGAACAATTACCTCAAAAGAAGAATAAAATGGACGTGATCTATCTCAAGTCAATTAAAGCGCATTATTTTTAAAAGAACAATATTTAAATATTACTATAACAAGGGAACAACTTGTCATGAGGAGTGGTACTATGGACCACCAATTTTGAGAAGCACAGTCTCAGATACATACAAACCACAGTTATGAAATATGTAAGTTAGAGTATTACTTGAAATATAGGTCAGAATGAAGACCAAAAATAAAAAACAAGGAAAGATGACATTAGCATTTAGACTGAAGTGTTATCTATATGAAGTCAAAATATATAAATTTCTAATTGACAATATATTAACATATGGACTCAAACATAAAGATGACTGTTTTTTTTCCTAACTGTTTTGGTTTTGTGTTGTGCTATATTGTCATATATTATACAAGACATTAATGTTGCTTAAAAATAAGTGAGTAGGATTTATGCAATTTAGAGTTGTGTTCTATTTGGATGATCAAATTCAATCAGTTTTATAATCAATTGTTCCTAAAAGTTTTACCTAAGGCACATTTGCAATTTGTGTGTGTGTGTGATATGAGAGTAATTGCATATTCTGTACATAGTTGGTCAATCATTTGCTTTCAAGAATGTAGCATATAAATTTTAGCTAATTAATTTTACAGTATCATTACATCTATTTACGAAGCATATAGAGTTGGATAATAGAACTGGGCCATTGTTTTGACAAAAGGAAGGTTTGTAAAATACTATATATTTTACATTTAGGTCTATTTTTAAATCGATATACAGCCAGGCTCGGTGGCTCAGCCTGTAATCCCGTGCCTTTGGGAGACTGAGGTGAGTGGATTGCCTGAGCCCGCGGGTTCGAGACCCGCCTGGGCAGCGAGACCTCATCTCTACAATAAATAAAAA
Organism: Carlito syrichta; assembly: GCF_000164805.1. Lineage (NCBI taxonomy): Eukaryota > Metazoa > Chordata > Mammalia > Primates > Tarsiidae > Carlito > Carlito syrichta. The sequence continues at coordinate 221,015 of NW_007253020.1, forward strand.
ATCAGCCGGGTGTGGTAGCGCAAGCCTGTAATTCCGGCTACTTGGAAGGCTGAGGCGGAAGGATCGCCGGAGCCCAGCAGGTCGAGGCTGCGGTGGCCGGGAGCGGCCACTGCACTCCAGTCTGGGTGACAGAGTGAGACTCCAACTCAAAAAAATAAAAATAAAAAATCGATATTCAATATTATCTCTATTTCTGTTATTTTCTTTCTTGAGAAGGTCTTTCATATGGCATGTTTTGTTTTTCCATCTGTTATCTAATACCTTTATTCACAGGGTATGGCTATTCCTCTATAGCAACATGGGGGCATGGAAAAGTAATTTCTACAATATTAGCATCATATATAGATGATAATTGGAAGATGACTAGGTATTTCATTGTATATTATTGACTAAATTTTTTTTACCTAATGATTTTAAGATCAAATAGTCTCTGCCTTAAGTAAAGGCTTTATATGTAAATTTTCTTATTTTATATAATTGATCAACTTCTTTGTATGTATGTGTGGGAGAGATTATGGGATATATTTTTTTTACATCTAAACATGTGTCCATTTTTCACTCCTCTTGAGAGCACTTACAGAGTTGGGCAACCTTGATCTATAGCCTATTTGGAATTTATTCAATTCAGTTAGTATAGACTCCTTCTCATTCTAGATAATCTTGAATATCTTCACAAGGTTTGTATAAATGACAATGTCTCTGCATTTTATTCTTACTTTTTAGGTACACATTTTGAAAAGGAGTAGGAACTTTATAACTCCACAGATTTATCACAATCAAACCTAAAAGAAAAGTTACTTTCTCTGTTACTGAGTTAATTATCTTTTCTTAACTAGAGGAAATAAATTAGTACATCATGTTAGTCTTTTTCTGTCATCCTAATACATTGGTTTTGCCAGTATTCCCCCAGTGAACTTCGTCCTTTGCTTTAAACTCTTCCCTGGGCATCCTGAAAGACCATATCCACTGAACCAGATGTTCCTATAGTAGAAACTAGTAGAAATTGTTTGCATCCATTTACTTTTTTACCTCCAGTAGCTTTAAATATTTTCATTTGTCTTAACCTAAGAATCCCATTTGTAACTGTTCCACCTCTGCAGTATTCCTAAATATATCACAAAACACACATGAAAATGACAGACAGCACTCTAAAGAGATGAATAATACTCTTTTTTGTAAGTTAAGTTCTTGTCATTTGTGACAATCTATATTTAATTGCCAGCGCAAATCCTTGCTGTACCCCTAATAACTTTGGAGTTAAATACCTCTGTCAAGTTAAGTATTAAATAATTGTAAAGGGCAAGAGAGAACAATGAACAAGTGTAGGCAATAGAGAGCTTTTATCAGATGAGAACGGAAACACAGAGCATCCCTGGGGCAGAGATTCTCAATGTTAGAAATAGCTTAGAAAGTTCTGGTAAGAGCAGAAAGATGATACTTAACTGTTTATTCCAAAGCATGAGAAGGGGAGTGTTTTTTAAAAGGATTTATTGTAGTTAGAGAAGGACGAAGAGAAAGAGGACAGGAAACTATGATTTAATATCTGTGTGTTCTGTAACAGTATGACTATGTGTTCTGCTACACATTTTGATCCTCACTATAACTTCATTTCACAAATGGGGAAATGGAGTTTAACAATGTTTAGTGATTTGTCCATAGTTAAGATGACAAAACACACACACACACACACACACAATGTTATTAGGAGTTAAAACACACATGTTTGAAAACTTGTCTTAGGAGTTATTTAGTGGACTTTGTTCTCTAAGGACTTTTAATTGATTGGAAAAAAATGATTAGAGTGCAGAATAAATGAAGCAGTCGAAAAGACAACAGAAACAGAAGGACTGTCTGCTACAGTCCAATAACAGTTTACTCACCTGCTATTTCTCATCCCTCAAATAATAACTATTAGAAAGGATCAGAAGTGTTGCCAATCCTATATGCTGGTTCTCTCATGAATATAAGGACAAACATAGTTGTCTTGAGAAATTCAACAGGATTAGGTTCATGTGTTTTTCAAACACTTTTCCTGAAAGTTTTTTGTTTGCTTTATTTTTTTTTGTCTTGCCAAAGATATAACCTAATATGATTGATCAGGCATCTTAACACAATCATTTTCTGTATAAACTAGAATAATTCATGAATGATTCCATTTTTGTGATGTTTTTAGATATTTATTTGATCTCTTGTTATTGTGGTAAAATATATTTAACCTGAAACTTACCATTTTCATCATTTCTAAGTATACTGTTCTATTGTCCTGTAGTATTAAATACATCTACATTGTTGTACAACCATCACCATCATCTATTTCCAGAACTTTTTCTATCATTCCAAACTGAAACTCCATACCCACTAAGCAATAATTCTTCCTTCCTTTCTTCCTCTGGATCCTGGTAACTTCCATTCTACTTTGTATCTCTCTGAATTTGACTACTATAGGTATCATTCAATATTTGTCCTTTTGTGTCTTTCTTATTTCACTTAGCATAATGTCTTCAAGGTTTATCCATGTGTAGCCTGTGTCAGAATTTCATTTCTTTTTAAGGCTGAATGATATTTCATCATATGCATACACTCTGTCTTGTATACCCATTTATCCATTGATGGATATTTGGGGTGTTTTGACATTTTGGCTATTATGAATAATGTTATTATGAACATGAGTATACACATTTTAGCCCTTTAAAAAGGACTTTTGATCTATGGAATCCCCACCTCTCCAGTTAAGACATCTCACTGTATGCTTCTTTTGGATTTTTCTCTTATACAATCAATATATAAACATTTCTATTTCAGAATAACTCTACCTTTCTGTCCTGACCTCCCGCTACCCCATCCCCTCAAAAAACTAGTATTTTCTGAGTTGAAAAGCATGGAAAGATATATTACACATAGACAGGAGATGGAAATATGTTAGCAGCAAAACTGAGTAACAAGTTTATTTCCTCATTATCCTACATATCACATTCTAGGGTGCTATTGTCCCAGGCTTCTCATTAGCACCTCATTATTATGCTCCTCCATATACTGTGTTTGTTTTTAAGTTTCTCTGAAAAGCCCTGCTAACAAAATATCACTATGTAAATTCCCAAGAACTTCCACTGCCACAGCATTAGAAATGTGTCCGAGGTCACTTAGAAAATGAATAGTTCAGCAATTAGGAACCTGTACTAGCAGGTGGAACAAATAAACTGTAGTCAAGGAAAAATGACCAATGTATCCACATTAAATTAATTTTCTTCCTTAGCTGCTTGTTAATCTCTAATTGCTAGCAGACAGGTAGGAGGATAAATTCTACAGCTATTGTCCTAGCAGATTATAATTTGAATACCCAATTAATTATTAGTCTGTCATGATGTTTAATTTAGATAAAGTGGCTCTTTAGTAAACTGTTGCTGCCCTGATACAGAGTCAAAAGTTGCCTGTCCAAAAAAGATGCATAATTCTGTGGACCAAGATCTAGTACTACCCTTCACCTCTATTGCTTCTTTGCCCAATCCACCCCCACAAATGTAGAGTTAAAGATACATCTGAATATCTCTGAATGGTTTCAACAATAACATCTCCAGAGGCTTGAGTAGGAAGATATGAATAGTTAACCAGACTCATAACATTTTTTTCCTTTCTTTTTACATCTGGCATAACCTGGGAAAGACAGCGCTAGATCCTGATAGATTCTTCTAGAGTTGGCAAAGGTGGATATAAAAAGAGGGCGCATCCACAATTTCTGGACATCTATATTCTCTGAGGAATTGCTGCAACATTCTTCTATTAATACTGTCAAAGACCTACACTAGATCAGAAAGAGCCACATTCTACAGTTGGTGCTTTTTCCATACCTGTTCCTGGAGCTGATGAAGAATAAAGTTCAAGTTCATGGCAACACTTCCTCCTCTGCAGCCATGCAGGCTCTCTGGTAGAAGTACATTTTAGTACATGAGGAAGCGGTTGGTTGAGATTCTTTCCATGACATTATCAAGAGTAGATTGGCAGGAGATCTCCTAAGCAATTTTCACACTCGAGTCTGCCCCTTTGTGTAGAGTCATAATGGCAGCTTTGAAGCCATTTGGCAGGATTTTATCCCCCAAGAGATACAAATAATTGCTAGAGATGCTGAGATTAAAAAGAATCTACCATATTGGTAGTAATGTGGTCCAGCTCCTTTGATTTCAGGTTGGTAGATGCCTACCACATGGAAGACTACTCTTTGGTCTCTATTTTTTAGACTATCCCTGCCCCACTCCCACTGGAAACTCGATAACCTATAGAACTAATTTGGTCTTTGAAGGTAAGAAAGTAAAATTTTTCTTTATGTCATTCAAAATTTTTCAGTACAGTTTATAAACCTGTAATTTGTATCATTTGCTATAGAAAACCACCCTGAAATCCTTCTCATTTCCCTTTCTAAAAGAATTGTGAAAATGATTCCAGCTCCTTTTCACTTTTTTTGGTCACTTCTATCAATAGTAATAAATAAAATAAATCTACTGCTACTACTACCAATAGGTTGCCTTTACCAAGTGCTGATTATACCAAGTTTTGTGGTAAGCATTTTTCTTGTATTTTCTAATTTTAAGCTCTGCAAAACTCTAGGAGGTCAGAGGGTTAAAATCTGCCCAAGGTCATAAGCACTAAGTGATCAGGCAGAATTTGATGTAAGATGTTTGAGTCCAAATCTCACTCCCTTAACCACTATGGGGATTTACTGCTGATTAGTAACATAATGTTTTCCATAAGTCAAACACCTTACAACTATTACAACAGCCTATGACATTTTTCTTTTATAAAAGTGCTTTGAGTTCTAGACATTTCAGACTTGTGCTATCAGACATGTATCCTTCCACTGAAGTTGTGTGCTTTGCCTTAAAAAAATTTTTGATTCTTTATTTTATTTGCCACTTACACAACTCTCTATTTTACTATTTTCTATCATTAATGTATTTAATACTATGAATAGAATGCATAGACTTTCTATTTACAGAATACAATTTTGTTAGGATAATAAATTTTAAAAATATATAAGTACTAATTTACTTTTATTCCATTTGAAATTAATCAATTTTTGTGAATTTTTTTCTATTTTGTAAGTGAACTTGAATTCATGAGCTATTTCCACAAATAAAACAAAAGTTGCAAGTATATCAGTTTTTAAATTTAAATTATTGGGGGAAATATTATACAATTCTTGTTCTAGGATATTAGAAAACATATTTTCTCTCAATATAGACACAGATCTTTAGGTATTTATATACCTTTATAACATAACCATGCACTTATTTTTCTGTGTGCACTTATCTATCTCAGATAGAAATATAAGCATGTCTAGAAAATAAATGTGTCTGATTTGGACTCCTCTTCAATATCCATGTACTATCAGTACTAGGATGGGATTTCAAATTAATTGTCATCTATCTTCCTAAAAATATACTTTATTTTCCCCTATAGATCTGTGTTTACGGAAACATCTAATCAGAACTTAACTTGATTTTTAAGAGCAAAGAGCAGAAATTAGTTAGAACACAGGAGTGGGAGAATTCAGACTTTGAAAAAAGCTGGAACCGTTGGGGTCAAAGCCAAAATCTATAAATGGCATCTATACTTTCAAACTCTTTCTAAAAGTTAAGAAATATGATAGTCTTTCATGAAATGTGGGTACTTTGCCCCCCTTCCCCCACTGGGTTTTCAGGAAGAATGACTGGCATGTTTGTGATAGAAAGATTTGAGTCACATTTCTTAGGCATGTTGTCAAGTTCATGCTGATTTTAATACACACTTTACCCCCCATAAATATTTATGAAATGAAATATCATCTGGTCTTCTAGCTATTACAATGCATGTTAGAATTTGGATTCTATGTCCACACTTACCAATTCATTTTTTTGAAAAATAAAAATGTTAAGGAAAATTGAAGAAAGAAAGCACAGTACCAGAAAGTTCAGATGATATTAAAATTTTAAAACATAATATGACATCAAAGTTTTCCTAGTTTTTAACAGTACATTAACCACGAAAGACCTTTTCCTTTGGTTTAAAATTTTAATTTTAGTAAAATGCATGGAACTGTAATTGATATTTAATTAAATGCACCTGATTTTAAGTATATAGTTCAATGAGATTTGACAAATTGATGCGTCTGTGTAACCACCACTACCAAATACAGAAATATCACTCAACAAGGTTTCTCATGACTTTTTCAATTAGTCCCATCATCCTTGGTCCCTGGAAACCATTGATCTTCTTCCTGTCATTAGAGGTTAGATTTCCGTTTTATAGAATTTCATATATATGGAATAAAACAGAATGTATTTTTGTGTGTCAGACTTCATTTGTTTGGCATAATGTTTTTGTTTTTCATGCCTATTGCTTATATCAGTAGCTCATTTCTTTGACTAGCTGAGGAGTACTATATTGTATTGATATACTACAATGTGCCTACCAATTCAACTCTTGGTGAACATTTAGGTTATTTCTAGTTCTTGGCTAATGGAATGAAGCAGTTACAAACATTTTAATATGGTTTGCAAATGTACACTTTAGAGCCTGTGCTATAGAAGAAACCCTGAAACCGTTTGTATGGACATATATTTTCATTTATCGTGGGTAAATTCTTAGGAGTAAATTGGTTAGTTGCATATAAATATATGTTTAATTTCATAAAACACTACCAAATAATTTTCCAAAATTGTTTTATATTAATATTTTATATTATCATCAGCAATGCATGAGAGTTCCAGTAGCTCTACACCTTCTGCAAAACTTTATACTGTCAGTCTTAATAATGTTAACTATTCCAGTGGATGGGTCATAGTATTTTGGTTTTAGTTTGCATTTCCCTGATGTTTAATGATGTTGAGTATCTTTTGATGTACTTACTGTCTCATATTTTTTTCATAAAATATCTGCTCAAACATTTTACTAATTTTATAGCTTTGCCTTATTGTTGACTTGTGTTCTTTATTTTTGGAAAAAATTGGACATTCTAGAAAATATGCATTTTCACATAAGTTTAAAGACATATTTATTAAATGTATACAAAAAACCCTGAAGGGATTTTGTTAGTGATTACATTTGACCTCTATATCCATTTGGGGAGAACTGAAGTCTTAACAGTGTTTGATTAATTAAATCCATGAACATAGCTTTTCTATGTTATTTTTGCTTCCTTTAGTTTTTCTCTTCAATTTTTTGTAAATTTTAATGTACAATATTTGCACACATTGTTAAATTGATTGCCAAATGTTGCACATTTTGACACTTGTGAATTACATTTTTAAAACTTTCAATGTCCAATTGTTTGCTGTTAATATTAAACACATACACTTGACTTTTACATATTATGCATTCTGCAACCTTGCTAAATTACTAAATAATTCCAGGAGAATTTTTGGAAATTCTTTAGGTTTCCTAACACAGTCATGTCATCTGTGGAACAAAAGACAGTGATTCCTCCTTTTCAACCCACATGCCTATATCTTTCATTTTATCCTTCTCTTCCTTCTTAGAATGCTTGGACCTCCAGTACAATTCTGAATAGAAGTACTGAGAGCAAACTTCTTTGTGTTGTTCTCTATCTTAAAAGAGAAATATTTAGTCTTTCCTCATTAAATATAATGTTAAAAATCTTTTTGATAGGCATCTTTATTTAGTGTGGGAATTTATTTATTTATTTATTTCCTGAGAATTGCCATCAGAAACAGATGTTTAATGTTTCAATTGCTCTTTATGTACCTACTGAGATAATATGGTTTTTGTTCTTTAGTTAACTGATTTGGTACATTTTACATTATATGGTTTTTCTTTTTTTTTTTTTTTTTTTTGAGTTGGAGTCTCACCCGGTCACCCAAACTGGAGCGCAGCGGCCACTCCCGGCCACCGCAGCCTCGACCTGCTGGGCTCCGGCTAGCCTTCTGCCTCAGCCTTCCCAGTAGCCAGAATTACAGGCGCACGCTACCACGCCCGGTTGATTTTTTGATTTTATTGTAGAGATGAGGTCTCGCTGCCCAGGCGGGTCTCGAACCCGCGGGCTCAGGCAATCCACTCACCTCAGCCTCCCAAAGGCGCAGGATTATAGGCTGAGCCACCGAGCCCGGCTTTGGTTTTTCAATGTTATACTGAACTTGCATTTCTGCAGTCATCCCCACCTGAGCATGATGTATAAATAAATTTAACAATTTAAAAATTTTGTAAAATATCTGTACATGTATTTTCATGGAAAATAATGGTCTGTAGTTTTCTTTTCTCCTGATGTCTTTGGTTTTTGTGTTACGTTAATGCTAACCTTATAAAACATAGAGGGTGTCCTCCATTTTCAGGAAGAGTTTGTGTAGAATTGATGTACTTTCTTCTCTAACTATTTGAGAAGATTTACCAATTATGTCATCTGGGCCTGGAAGTTTTTTGAGAGTGTTTTAACTACAATTTTGATCTATTTAATAAATATAATACTATTAAGTTTACCTATGTCTTCTTGAGTTAGATTTGTTTGTGTCTGTCGAAGAATTTGCACATTGCATTTGTGTTGACAAATTTATTTTCATAAAGTTATTTATACAATTCACTGATTCTTTCAATCTTTTTAGAGTCTGTAATAATGTCTTCTAATTCCTAATAGTAATTTTTTCTCTATTTCTCTAATTTTTTCTTTATCATTCTAGCTAGAGATTTACCAGTGATATTGAGCTCTTCAAATAATCAGTTTTTTATTTCCTTGATTTCTCTATTGTTTACTTGTTTTCAACTTTCTAGATTTCTCCTCTTTTTTATTTTCTTTATTCTGCTTGATTTGATTTATTATTATTATTAGTTTCTTTGATGGAAAAAGATTATTGTTTTTGAGCTCTTTCTTTTCATCTAACAACATTTTCTTTTAAGCACTGTTACAGCAGTATCTCACAAAAAATTATTTATTAAATTCTCATTTTTGCTCATTAGAAATATTTTTTAAATTTTTTCTGATTTCTAACCCATGGACTATTCAGAAATGTATTATTTAATTTACAAATATTTCAGAAATTTCCAGTTTTTTGTTATTGATTTCTAGACTAATTCTGTTGCTGTCAGTGAATGTATTTTGTATAATTTCACCTTTTTGCACTTAAAAATGTAGAGTATACCAACAAGGTCAATTTGTTTAATAGTGTTGTTCAGGTCATTATATCTTTATTGATTTTTCTCTCTGCCTGTTATATTAATTGCTGATAAAGGGATATTAGTGTATTCAACTATACTTGTGGATTTGTCCATTTCTCCCTTTAATTAATCAGTTTTGGTTTTATGTATTTTGAAGCTCTGCTTGGGGATCTAAACATTTTAAGATAGTTGTGTCTTCTTAATACATTGGCTCCTTCATTATGTAATTCTACTCTTTCTTTCTATTAATATTTCTTGTTTTGAAGTCTGCTTTATTTGATATCAATGTTGACATTCCACTTTTTTTGGTATTTGTAATATATATCCTTTTCTTTCAACCTATGTATGTTTTGTGTTGACAGAGATTTCTCATATTCTCATACAAGTATAATTTGAAATGCAAAATAACATTTAAAAATAAGAAAATCTATATTTACTTATATATTTACCATTTATTGACTCCCTTTATTCCTTTGTGTATCTCTACCTTTTTAAGTAGTATCATTTTCCTTCTGAAGACAGAACTGTCTCCAATATTTCTTTATTTCAGGTGTTGGATTAAATGAATTCTCTCAGCTTATGTTTGTCTAATGATGTATTTATTTTGAGTTTAGTTTTCAAAAATATTTTCAATGTGTAAAGAATTTAAGTTGGTAAGGTTATTTTTTATTTCAGTACTTTAAGAACCTATTCATTTTGTTCTGACTTGCATAGTTTTGACAAGATGTCTGTTCACATTCTTAGCTCTGATTTCATGTTTGTAATGTCTCTTCTAGCAGATTTAAGTATTTTATCTTTATCCTAAAATTTCATTACGATATGGCTTTATGTGAGTTTCTTCATGCTTCTTTTCTTGGTAGTTCTTTAAGATTCTTGAATTTAAATCTAAAGTTTTTATCAAATTTGAAAGAATTTTTGTCACTTATTTGTTCAAATGTTTTTGTTTTTGCTTTTTCCCATCCTCCTCCTTACAAAAATTTGATTACACATATATATTAGAGTGCTTGATATAATCCTGCGTTACCTTGGTTCTGTTTATTTTTCTCAGTCTTTTTCTTTCTGGCTTCAGTTTGAAGAGTTGTTATTGCTATGTCATCACGTTCACGAATCTATTATTCTGTAATATCTTATTTCTTGTGAATTCCATCAATTATAAATTATTATTGAGGTGATCTTTATAATTTCTAATTGAGTTCTTTTTATATCTTCAATGTCTATCATTATGTTTGAAATAAAGAGTTTACTTTAATTCTTGGAGCATATTTATAATAGCTGCTCTTATTTCTTTGCTAATTCCATTTCTCTGTTATTTATGTCTGTTTCTATCATAGATTTCTCTGTAGATATTTTGTTATTTTTTAAATTATTTTTTTCTGCCTTGTTGTTTTATATAATTTACCAGTAAACTGTCTGTTCCTGAAATTTTTCTAATGGAAAATTTGATTTTCTTAATAGAAAGAAGACTATCCTTACTATTTTGTCCATGTTATCTAAGTTATTAAATGTTTAGTGTAAAGTAGTTTGTCATAGTAATTCTTTTTTTTCATTTTAATTTTGTAGAATTGCTGGTGCAAAACACCTTTTTTCCCATTTCTGACGTTGGCAACCAGTGTTCTTTCTTCATCTTTATAGATCTAACTAGAATTTTATTAAGTAACTTACTCTGTTCAAAAATGAATTTTGTCTCTATTGTTTTCTTCTATTATTTGTTTTATACTTATTTTTCACTCTCTAATATATCCTTTCTTCTACCTACTTTAAGATTTTTCTGCTATTTTTTAGAAATTTCTTCTTGCCTAATATAGGCTGTTACATCTATACATTTCTGTGTAAGCACTGACTTTACTGAACTCTCAACTTTTTATATAGCATTTTCTCCTTCAGTTATGATTTTGTTCTTTTTATTTTCATTTCTTTTTTAACTGATGGATTATTTTTAAATGAGTTAATATTTCAATATAAGCCATCTTATAAAATGTTAAATTGATTTCTAATCTAATTAAACACTGATTAGAGGACGTATTATACATTATTACAATAGTTTCAAAACCATAAAGACTTGTTTTATAGTTTTATATTTTGGCGAGGTTATTATGTGTACTTGAAATCAACTTTAATTTTATAGTTGTTGGGTGCAGTGTTCCATACATGTTATTTAAGTTAATATAATTAGTAGTTTTGTAAACACCTTCTATGCCTCTATCATTATTTTTGTGTGTAGTTGTTCTATCAGTTGCTGAAAGAGTTTTGTTAAATATCCAATGGTGTTTATAAAATTTCCTATCTCTTCATTAAATTTTGTTAATATTTCTCTCATTATTAGGTACAAACACACTTAGGATTGATATGTTTTCCAGATGTACTGATCTTTTTACCACCATGAAATATTTTTTATTTTCTTAGGTTCACTCCTTATATAGTATATTTTTGTCCATACATTTCTTTTCTTTTCTTTTTCACTATATGATTCCAGTTTTATAATATCCCAGAAAAGGCGAAACAATGAGAACAACAAAATATCACTGGTTAATGGGGAAGGCAAGAGGCAGGAATAGATGGAACAAAGGACATTTTTAGGGCAGTGAAACTATGCTGTATAATATCACAATGGTGGATACATGTATATTTATATCACAATTGATAAAATATACAACACAAAGCATTAACCCGAATATAAGCCATGGACTTCAAGTAATAATAATAATATACAGATATTGGTTAATCAACTGTGACAAATACATCACACCAACATACGTTTATTTTCAACTTGTCTGCATCTTCATATTAAAAGTGGGTTTCTGTAAGATAGAATTCAGTCAAGTTTTTTTTTATTCATTCTTGCAACATCTGTCTTTCAATTGAATTGTTTATTTCATTAATATTTAATGTAGTTTTTTTATGTGGTTGGATTTTGGTCTACCATTTTACTATTTTGCTTTGTGTTTTATGTGTCCTGTGATTTTTCTTTTTCTGTTCTCGTCCTTTTTTCTTTGGAATTAAATTAATGCTTTTTAAAATCCCCCTTTATTCATTTGCTTTTTAGCTAAATGATACCTCTTTGCCTTATTTTTTATTAATTGCTCTGATAATGGGAATATACATTCTTAATTTTTCTCAGCTTAATTAGAATTCAGATTTTGACTTCAGACAAAATATTTATAATATGTAACCACTTAAATCTGTGCTCTATCTCCCATCGTTTATGCTATAGTTGTCATATGCAACACAGTTACATCCATTACTATTTCCTCAATGCAATGACATGATCTTTGCTGTAGGTGTGTGTGTGTGTGTGTGTGTGTGTGTGTGTGTGTGTGTGTGTGTGTCTGTGTGTGTGTGTGTGTATATATATGACAAACAGCATTTGCCTATATGACTCTATCATTTAATTGTTCATCTCTCTAGTCCTGGCCAAAGTACTTCGGTTTATTAATAACATCAGCTAGCATGAACCAGTGTCATTTCTTTTGGGAAGAGTTGTATTAAGGCAATCTTGAGATATTTTTGCAATCCTGAAATGTAATTTTGTGTGATTCCAGTTTGTAACATTTCCTCTGGTATGATTTGTATCTACCCTGGTGAGAAGATACAGTGACTAAAAATTAGTGCATTATTTTACTCTTCTATGCTTTTCCCCAATGCAGCATTTCTATAAAGGAATTTGACTAATCTTTTTTTAGCAGAAAAATCTATATGACTAGGTTCTCTGAAGAGTAGGAAAGTAATTTAGTTTAACACTACTTTGAATTGTAATAAATAATAATGAAATATTCTGACTAATAACCTAAAAACATATGTCATTAACCAAGATCTCACTGTTTCAGTGAGATTTTGAGCGAGCTTAGAAACAATACAAAAACAAGTCATTTTTCCCTTTTCATGCTGTGGAAGCACAGTAAGAACAAGTCCTGATTCATTCATTTAACAGCCCAATTACAGCTGCTGCATCTCACAAAAACTCTAAGTGTCCCTGAGTACAAATTCCAAGGGGACCTAGAAGGAGAACTTGAGAGAGGTTATTGATGAAAGAAATGCAAGGATTCCCCAACCACCTTTCTCATAATTCACAGCTATTCTGAACTTTCAAATATCTGGCATAAAACATAACTTTTATTTTTGTGAATTGGCATAAGTAAATTTTGTCATTCAAAAATTTTCAGAACAAAAAAGGATTTAGAATATTATATAAACTTAGTTGATAAATTAGTGGCAGAGTTTATGATTTTGAAAGAATTCTACAGTGAGTAAAATGATATCAAACATCATTGCATGCTACATAGAATTCTTTCATGAAAAGAAGAGTCAATTTATGTGGCATAATTTACTGTTGTCTTATTTTAAGATATTGCCACAGTCAGCCTTACCGTTAGCAACCAACCTTGATTAGTCAGCAACTATTGGCATCAAGGTAAGATCCTTCACCAACAAAGCAATTACAATTTATGGAAGTCTCAGGTGATCGTTAGCATTTTAAAGAAGTAAAGCATTTTTATTTAAAAACACACACACACATACACAAGTTGTTAGGTCTACTAGACCCCAATCAGAGTTAGGTAGAGACTACAGTATCCTTCACAACAATCTCACTAACAGACCTCAGTCTAAATTTTGCCACAAATACAAATATGTATTAGTAACTAGGAATGCATGGACATGCACAGGCACACACATCTGTACACACATGTACTTTTGACCTGGTCTTGTAAATTTGGTTAAGTCTCTACTTTTTCTTTCTCCTGGCCTTCAAAGAAGCACATTGAAAGGAAGATTTTCTCTAAGGCTGATAATATGCTGATGTCTGATCAGCCAGTTCATTCAGGCTTTAGAGCTCTCCACTGAGGGGGGGGAGAGAAATAGAGAGAGACAGAGAGAGAGAGACAGAGAGAGAGAGAGAGAGAGAGAGAACAACCAAGTGAAACTGTAGATCTTGTACTCTGCCCTGAAGGTTCATTCAAGGAACGTGGAATTCATAAAATCTGGTCAACGCTAGATCTTTGAAAAATAAAGAACACTCACTTGATCAATGAAAAATTATGTCTGACATCCCTTGTGCTAATTAACAAATCCTCTGTTGCAGATTTAGATAAAAGCACTTCTTGTTGCCTCCTCTGGATTGCTGATTAGTATACAACTAACTGCCCCTAGGGTATAAAGTTAAATTAAGTAATACTCGTACATATCCTTTACATTTTGAAGTAAGTTAATGTGCTGACAAGATAACACTCATTCTACTACTGCCCCTTTGAGAGTCAAGGTAAATGTATGGAAGTCAATACTACCAAGTTTCTTGGGAATAAAGGACTTCTAAATTAACAACAGAAACAAAAAACTGGTCTTAACTTCCTACAAACTTTCTGGAACACTAAATTCAGTTCAGGGGTCAACAGTGAAGATATCCATCAGATATGAAATTTTATTTTTGTAATAAAGAGGCATCTACTTATTTGTATACAAAGAAAGCCCCAGCTTGTGAATGAATACAATAGCTCTTTGCATGCTTTGCTTTCTGTGTTGGTTCAGATTCCCTGAGAAGCAGACTGCAAGATGGTACTAGCTGTGAATATGAACACCTGGGAATGATGGAGGGAGAAGTAGGAGAATGTAGGGGAGTCTTCAGACGTTGGTACAGAATTGATCCCTGTGAAAAGAAAACTACCAGGAGAAAAGACTTGAGGAGCGTTTCAAACTGCAGTACTGTCCCAGGAAAGGGTCCATCAGGAAAATCGAAAATCCTTAAGCTACTGTCACCCATCGGGAGAGTCCTCCATCTTTCAAGAACTTTTGTTACCTGCCAAACTCAGTCTTCAATGGGAGCAGCTCCTGGGAAGTATGGCCTTGGTGCATTTGCAGTGATGGGTTCAGCATGCAGCAGCTGGGGCCACCAGAAAATATCCCAACAGCAGATGTGAGGGATACACTCTCTGGCCTGCCCCTACTTTCTTTGAATGTTTAGGAATTATGTTTCTTTCATAAAACCAAGCCCTTTGCTTGAGTAAAGTGCTTTTTATAAGGAAAACTACAATATGTCTTTTAGTTGATGTGTAAGTTATCCACGCCATATGAGTAAAAATGATGTCATGAGTAGTTAAAATGCTAATATTGACTCAGATATTTTCGTTAGGAGAGAATTTAAGAGTGATAACTGTACGCTTATAATGGCTTGAGGACTTTTTAGTGAAGTGAGGTGGGTACTGGATGTCACATGTCCTCTAACCCTGCCTCTTGCATGTGATGTGACATGGAACAGACTTCCTGACAGTTTGTTCTCCATGTCTTCATAGATACAAGAAAAAAAATCTTCCACCTGTAAATTTTGTGATTTTCTAAACAAGAAGAAATTTTATATTATCAAAAAGGTGCATGTTTAAAAAAATGATGCAATAATGAGATGCATTTTTATGCTCTATGCATGCGTATCTGTGTGTTTGTTTAATAGCAAGCATGTTCACACCAACTTGCTATTGAAAAGTGAAAATAAGTATAACTTTTCTTGAAACTAATTTGGCAATATGTTTCAAGATTTCAAAAAATAATCACTTGACACACTTCAGAGGCCTGTAGGAATTCTAACAAAGATTCATGCACAAGGATTCTTCAACACAGCACTACTTAGAATAGTGTGGAGGTTAGAAAAATTTAAGTGTCCATGCTAATGGAATTGTTTTTAAAAGGAAGTAATACAATAATTATCTGAACTATTCCAGAGTCATATTGAAGTATGTTTTTGAAGAAAACAACCATGTGTGGTAAAGTTATATGAGAAAAGAAAGATTTAAAGTTATGTTCATTATTACTCAAAATATGTTTTAAAAATAGCCTGTTGGTAGTAAGAATATGAATACATTTTATTTTCTAATTTATTTCTATTTGTATTTTCCATGTTTTTGCAATAGCCAATGATTATTGCTTAAGAAATTATTTTCAATAAGCAGTTACTAGAATGAATAGTGAATATGATCAATAAATATTTTTTAAAAGAGAAAATAATTTGTTGAGAAATGAACTGAAACAGAGAGAATGGGAATTCAGGAAAGAGATGATAAATTTAAATTTTATCTTAAAAAATAAAGCAAACACTTCAGAAATAACTAAATATAAAGAGGACCCCTCAAAAATTAGAATTTATTGACTAAAAAGTTGTGTATTTATTCTAACATGTTTAAACTTCACTCACTTATAAAGTACTTTCTGTTTGATGCAATACACATATTAAGATGCTTTTTCCACTGCTCAAAACCGTTTTTAAACTTGTCAATGTTGATGCCTTTAGTGCTTCTGACGTTTTTGTTTCACCTCTTGCACATTGGGAAAATGTTTCCCTTTGAAGGCTTTTTTTTCCATGGGGAAACCCCCCCCCAAAAAAAAGTTGCCTGGGGCAAGATCAAGTGAATAGGGAAGGTGGAGCATGGGGTTCATGCCTTTTTTGGTCCAAAACGGCTGAACACTCAGTGCAATGTGAGCAGGTGCTCTGGTAAATCACCCATCATGAAATGGGCAAATGTGTTGAAAGAGTTTCCCTCCACCCCCCCAAAAATGTACTGAAGTCAAATGCAGACTCTCATGAGATGATACTCTGATGCCGATGGGTTCCTAGAACACTTACCTTGAGGGGGAAGCCTGTACTAAAAGGGGCCTGCCCTCCATTTTGGAGGGGGGGGACATCCCCCCTCATATTATGAGCCATTAATGAACCATAAATTTCACATGGTTTTTACTAGACCCAGTAACCTAAATCTGCTTCCCTTGCTTGAAGTTTTCACTGGATATAGTTTGAGAGTAGTAGTACATCAAACTCAAGTCTACTTAATTTCTTCTTTTCTGTTTCCAGGGACAGGAACTCACTCTGTTGCCCAGGCTGGAGTACAGTGGCATGTGCTCATGGTTCACCACATTCTCAACTTCCTGGGCTCAGTGATCCTCCTGCCTTGGGCTTACAGGTAGCTGGGACTACAAGAATTGCCACCACACCTAGTTAATTTCTCTATTATTTATTTATTTATTTATTTATTTATTTATTTATTTATTTATTTATCAGAGATGGTATTTCACTATGCTGACCTGGCTGTTCTCAAATTTATGGGCTCAAGCCATCTTCCTGTCTTAAACTCCCAAAGTGAACTTCTTCATTTTATAAAAATTCAGTTTCCCAGTGCGTACCCTCCTACCTTGATCAACACAATCGCCATGATGCTTAAGGAATATCATTTCATCTGCAGAGCACCAGCCTCTGGATCCTCTGAATTCTATTTTTAAGTTCTTATTGCCCCATTCTGCATTAATTTGTCAGTATTCAACTTCATAGACAATTATATTTCCTAATGTTTAATACTCTGAACATTACCAAAGGGGGAAACAAAGAAGATTTGGGGATTCCATAATTACACACAATAATTTATTTTAAGAAGTGCAGTGTCTCAACTGAGTTTACTGAAATATTTAATCTCCCATCTCCTGCTATCAATGTATATCACTGTGCAAACAAGTATATTCTTAAAAATTAAAAGATTAGTGTTTTGCTATGATAATTGGTAGAGGTGTAGAGAATGAAGCACAGGATTTTATCTGTGGCATCATATGCTTTATTCTCTGTGTTGAGACTATGACTCTGTGTGAAGCCTGTACTAAAACATCAGACTCCACTGTAACTGCAGTTGTAAATGATGGTCTCATTCTAGAAATAGCCAATGACAATTTTTCTGACCTTAGGTGTTTCTTAATGCTGTGCTGTGAGGCAGCACCATGGAACAATCACTCCCAATGATTTCTCTGCAGCATAAGGACCGAGCAGTAATCAATGCAATCAAAATCTTGACCTCTCACTTATCTTCTTTGTGTTTTCCAGATTGGGGACAGGGGCATGTGTCCTTGGACAAATGACAACCAAATTCTAAATGGTCGAATTCAAAAAGTGAAAAGTCTCTCTAGTTTAGCCCTAGTTTCTAAGAATATAAAACTAAAGTGGCCCAGGTTTTTCCTTATATCAACCAAAATACTTTAATCCATAATTAATTCTGACTTGCCCATATATGAAGATGAATCATTATTTGCTAGGCATGTGTTCAGAAATTCAAGATCTCTTATTTCAGTGGTATTCAACTGATCTAAAACAAGAGAAATAACTAGAAACTAACATAATTAGAAACTAATATCTATCTGTAAGTGTTCTGCTATGAAATTTGTTGTCTCATTTACATCTCCAAACACCTTTAAGTAGTGGTAATTATTAATGTTTCTACTTTTAACAATGAGGAAACCATGGCTCCTATGGGTTCACTTAACTTGTTTATGGTCACATACTTGATTATTAGCAAAGATGAGATATGAACTCACATTTGTTTGGCTGCAAACCCACACCACACACTACTTTCAATGAAAGTATGCCAATTTTTGTTGTTAATGGCCTTGAATCAAGATTTAAAAAATTGAAATTTCTATTTTATGAAGTTATTTGCACCATAAAAGTGATTGAAAAATTATTGTAAGTTTAAATAATTTTGATCTTTTGATTGAAAAATTATTGTAAGATTAAATAATTTTGATCTTTTGATTGAAAAATTATTGTAAGATTAAAAGATGGTAAAGGGTAACGAGCACAGGTTTCTTAGTTTTGTTCCTACTGCTTAACTATTTATTTTATAATGAATTTTGTTATGTATATTTGAGGTTTACAACATAATGTTGTGGGATACATATAGATAGTAAAATGTTTACTATAATGAAGCAAATTAACATAT
The DNA here is from genome assembly GCF_000164805.1 of Carlito syrichta. Classification (NCBI taxonomy): domain Eukaryota; kingdom Metazoa; phylum Chordata; class Mammalia; order Primates; family Tarsiidae; genus Carlito; species Carlito syrichta. The sequence continues at coordinate 239,884 of NW_007253020.1, forward strand.
CTATTATCTCACAGTTACTTTCTTGTGACAAGAGCAGCTAAAATCTACACTATAAAAAATACCAAATAAAATGCAATCTCCTTAACTATAGTCCTCATTTATACATTAGATTTCTAGACTTTTTCATTCTACTTATCTACTACTGCATATCCTTTGACCTACATCTCCTCATTTCTTCCCTCTAGTAACCACAGTTCTATTCTCTATATCTGTTTGTTTGGTCTCTAAAAGAATTCCACATATAGATGAGATTATACAATATTTTTCTTTCTATGTCTGACTTACTTCACTTAACATAATGGCCTCCAGACTCATTCATGCTGTGGCAAATGTTAGAACCTCTTTTTTTTAAGGATGAATAATATCCCATTGTATGTATATACCATATTTTCTTTACTATCCATCTGTCAATGAACACTTAATTTTCATATCTTGGCTAATGTGAATAATGCTGTAATGAACATAGGGGTACAAATATCTTTGCAAGATGGTGATTTCATCTACTTAGTGTAATACTAAGGAGAGGGACTATTGGGCCACATGGTAGTTCTATTCTTAATTTCTTTAGGAACCAGCATATTTTTTTCCTATAATGGTTGCCTTGATCTGCATTTCCACCAACAGTGTACAAGGATCCCATTTTCTCCCCAACCTTGCCAACATTTGTTACTTTTCTCATTTTGATAACAGCTATTCTAGTGTGTGTAGGTTATGGCTCATAGAGGTTTTAATTTTCATTTCCCTGAAGGTTAATGATGTTGAACACCTTTTTATATGTTGGTGGCCATCTTTATGTCTTCTTTAGAAAAATGTCTGTTCAGATTCTTTTTTCTGTTAAAAATCAGGTTATTTATTATTCTACTATTAAATTTTATGATTTCTTATAAATTATGGATTTTAACTCCTTATCAGATATGAGGTTTTCAAATATTTTCTCCAAGTTTGTAGGTTAATTATGTCCTTTGCTGTGCAAAAGATTTTAGTTTGATGCTGTCTTATTTATTTATATTTGCTTTCGTAGCCTGAGCTTTTAGTGCAATTATAAAATAATAATTGCCAAGGCCAATGTCAAGAAACCTCTCCCCTATAGTTTCTTCTAGGAGTCTTATGGTTTCAAGTCTTACAGTAAGGTCTTTTAACCATTTTTACTTGATTTTTTAGCATAAGGTAGGTGATATTCTGAAATATTTCGTCTTTGACCCATTTTCTGGCATACAGCTTATAAAATTCCAAGACTTGCCAAAGTGATGTCTTTTTGTATACTAATGATTGACTGGTAGCTGGCGGCCCCTAGACATCTTCAGGATAGAGGAAGGTTTTTAGAAAGACCAAGATACGATTAGAGAGTTGGGATCTTTCAGCCCCACCTTAAGCATTCAGTCAGGGGAAAGAAATTAAAGGTAAAATTGAAGATCAATGGTCAATGATTTAATCTATCATATTAATAATGAAGCTTTTATTAAAACACACACACACACATGCATAAGAACAGGAATCAGAGAGCTTCTAAATAGCTAAACTTATGAAAATTCCCTGGAAAGTGGCACACCTAGAGGGGCATGTAAGCTCCAACATCCCTTGCTCTATGTGTCTCTTCATCAGTATTATTTGTAGTTTTTAAATAATAAACTGGCAAAATTGTTACTCTGAGTGCTGTGATCTACTCTAGCAAGTTAATCAATCCTGTGGAAAACATTGTGGGATCCTCAGTTTATAGCTGGTTGGTCACAAACACCAGTAAAACAACCTGGGGCTTGTGATTGATGTTAGAAGTGAAGAATGCATAAACAAATTCATTAAGGATGAAATATTGCCATGCACCTTCTCAGACCACAGTGGAATGAAAATAAATATCAACACTGACAAAATTTCCCCAAAACCCACAAAGACATGGACACTAAACAGCATGATGCTGAACCACTACTGGGTCAACACTACAATCAAAACAGAAAATAAAAGATTCCTGGAAACAAATGAAAATGAAGAAACATCTTAGTAAAACCTCTGGGATGCCATGAAAACAGCCAAGAGGGAAATTTTTATCTCTATGAACACACATCAGGAGAATGGAAAGATCACAAGTTGACAGCCTAACAAATCACTTAAGGGAGCTGGAAAGAGGAGACCACCAGAACCCTCACTACAGTGAAAGACAGCAGATCACCAAAATAAGAGCCCAAATACGGGATATAGAAGACAAAAAAATCATAGAAAACATCAACAAAACACAAAGTTTGTTCTATTTGAAAGAGTTAACAAGAGTGATGGACCCGTAGCCAGGATCACTAAGAAAAAGAGAGAAAAAACCCAAATAAACACGATCAGAAACACAAAAGATCAAATCACAACTGACCCTGAAGAAACACAAAATATTATCAAAGATTACTATGCATACCTGTATGGAAACAGACTTAATAACTTAAATAAAATGGAGGACTTTCTGGCATCACACAATCTCCCTAGGTTGAAACTAGGCATTGAGACACTAAAGAAACCAATAACAACCCAGGAAATTGACTCTGTCTTAAGAAAACTACCTATCAAAAAAACAAAAACAAAAAAGTCCTGGACTGGACAGCTTTCCAGCAGAATTCAACAAAACGTACAAGGAGGAGCTGATACCAATCCTACTGAAAGTATTCCAGGCAATTGAAAATGATGCAATCCTCCCCAAATTATTTTATGAAGCTACATCACACTGATACCCAAACTGGGTAAAGATCCAACAAAAAAAAGAGAATGGCAAGCCAATATCTCTTATGAACATAGATGCAAAATTCTCAACAAGATTCTAGCAAATCAGAGCCAAAAACACATCTCAAAAATCATCCACCATGAACAAGTAGGCTTCATCCTCAAGATGTAGGGCCAGTTCAACATCCACAGGACCATAAATGCTATTAAATACATCAACAGATGAAAAAACAAGAACCACATGATTATATCATTGATGCAGAAAAAGCTTTCAATAAAATCCAACATCCCTACTTGATAAAAAACAAAACCCTCAAACACCTAGCTATAAAAGGAACATACCTCAAAATAATAAGCACCATCTACAGTAAACTCACAGCTAGCATATTGCTAAAAAGTCAGAAACTGCAAACATTTCCCCTGAAAACTGGAACAAGACAGGGCTGCCACTCTCACTTCTCTTGTTCAACATTGTGTTGAAAGTTCTAGCTAGAGCAATAACACAAGAGAAGAAGATCAGGGGTAGCCAAATAGAAAAATGGGAAGTCAAGTTATTCATCTTTGCTGATGATATGATCCTATACCTCATAAATCCAAGAGAACCTGTCAAAAACTTGGTTGCACAAATAAAGGACATTGACAAAGTCTAGGGGTAAAATAAAGGTGCAAAAGTCAGTTCCATTCTTATACACCAACAACAAGCAGGTAGAGAACCAAATAAAAAGCACCGTTTCATTCACAATAGCCACACCAAAAAATGTACCTTGGCATCTTCCTAACCAGAGAAGTGAAAGACCTTTACAATGAAAACTACAAAACACTTTTCAAATAAATCCAAGAAGACACAAACAAATGAAAAAACATTTCATGCTCATGGAAGGAAGAATCAACATTGTTAAGATGTCTATCCTACCAAAGGCAATCTATAGATTCCATACAATACCCATTAAATTACCAACATAATTCTGCTCAGAACTGGAAATGACAATACAGAAATCCATATGGAAGCATAAACGACCACAAATAGCTAAAACAATTCTTAGCAAAAGAAACAAAGCAGGATGTATCACACTTCCAGACTTCCAACTTTACTATAAGGCTACAGCAATCAAAACAGCCTGGTATTGATACAAGAACAGGCATATGGACCGATGAAACAGGATAGAGATTCCAAAAGGAAACTCTCAATTTCTCAACCAACTCATCTTTGACAAAAGCTCTAACAACAACCACTGGGGAAAGGATTACCTATTCGGTCTTGGGAAAACTGGCTAATCACATGGAGAAGATTGAAACAGGACCCTTACCTATCACCATACACAAAAAAATAACTACAAATGAATGAAAGACCTAAACTTCAAACTATAAGAATTTTAGAAAATGCAGAAGACAGACTTATAGAATTTGGAACTTTCAACCAATTCCTGATCAAAACCACAAGTGCCCATACCATAAGAGATAAGATAGACAAGTGGGACCTCCTTGAACTGAAAATCTTCTGCAAAGCAAAGGAAACCACCAAAAGAGTGTGGAGAAAACCCACAGAATGGAAAAAAATTGGCCAACTGTATATCTGACAAAGGTCTAACATCCAGGGTCAACAAGGAACTCAAATGCACCAAAAGAAAAAACAAATAAACAGCCCCATTACAAAGTGGGCAAAAGACATGAATAGACACTTCTCAAAAGAAGATATGTAGGCAGCCAACAGAAACATGAAAAAGTGCTCAGCCTCACTCATCATCAGAAAAATGCAAATCAAAACCACATTGAGATACCACTTAACCCCAGTAAGAATGGCCATCATTAATAAAACAAACAACAACAGAGGCTGGTGAGGATGTGAAGAAAAAGTAATGCTTCTACACTGCTGGTGGGAATGCAAACTACTGTAAACTCTTTGGAAGACAGTGTGGAAATTTCTGTAAGAACTAGAAATTGACTTTCCATATGACCCAGGAATCCCCCTATTGGGAATATACCTGAAGGAACTCAAGTCATTCAACCAAAAAGATACCTGCACATGCATGTTTGTTTCAGCTCTATTCATAATAGCAAAAACATGGAACCAACCAAGCTCAGTTGAACTTTCTGCCCTCGAAGCTGGACTGAATAAAAAAAAGTGGTATATATACACAATGAAATATTATGCAACCATAAAGAAGGACAAACATATGGACTTCACAGCAACTTGGATGAATTTAGAGTCTATCGTACGCAGTGATCTATCACAGAAACAAAGAATAGAGTACCATATGTTCTCACTCATAAGCAGACCTTGAACAAATATCATAAGATAATAAGAAAGGAATTGGCAGTAGTGGGAAGTTACCCAGGTTGGGGGTACTGAATTTTCAGTTGAGGAAAACTGCCAGGGGAGGGAAGGGTACACCCCATCAACAAGGATACCTGCATAATAAACATTTGTATACCCTACCCTGAATTGTACCCAACGTCTTTAAAATAAAGAAAAAAAAGTGAAGAATAATCTTATGGAACAAGGTCTTCATTCCATGGGATCAGCAATTCTCTCCAGATACATAGCATCAGAAATGAATTGAATGGAGGACACCCAGATGGCACCCACTGCAGAATTGATTGCTTTCTTGATGATAGGGAAAATTTTCCACACATTTGGTCACAAAAGTCTCCTGTGTTGATTGCTGTTGTTAAGTGGAGAATGGAAAAATAAAATGAGTTTGAGTTTTCTCAGTGACAGAGTTGGTGTCAGCAGTGGGATTTTCCTAGAACTTTCTTGGCTCTTGGGAACATATAGTTTGGGAAAATAAAGAATAAAAGAATGAAGGATAGAAACTTTTGTGTTCTGGCTGGCCATGGGTCCACTTATGGCAGAAAGTCACAGCTGTGCTGCACAAGTTTACTAAAAAGAAAAATTTTCAGTGGAATTTAGAGGTGGATCCAATTCCTGAGAGTTGACTCAATGAGTACATAAGAAAATGCCAACTAATAATAAAAAACAAGATGTTAATTATAATAGTTAAAATGAAATTAAAAGAGTTTTGGACCAGATTTTGATGCTACACCAAGTGCAGATTTCAGATTTCAGTGTCTGAACTTTAACCACTAACCTAAAAGCTGATCCCCAATGGAAAAATTACCTAGGATCAACAAAAAGTACCTCTAAGATTTTTGATCACCAGAAGGTAGTCAATATGAAGAAAGAACAAAATAAAGTAACTATTAAAGAGTGTAGTGTAAAAGGAATTGTTTCATTTTGTATCTCAGTATCATTGACTTCCTGAAGAACTTTTACTAAAATGGTTTGTGAGAATAACTAATTTAGGAGCACTATCTTTGGTTTTCAATGCTGCAGGTGGATGAAGAACTGAAAGTTCACTATTGAAGAATTGCAGATGTGTATATATAATCCTGACCCACATGAGGTGATTCCTGAGGGTGCATCCAGCCTGGTACACTGGATAAAAACCACTATATGATTTGTTTACCCTGATAAAGAGAATTATCCAACCATACATATAAATGTCAAGTGGAACACCACAGATAAGCAGCTGATATGATTCTTATGCAAGTCATTAGGAACTGACTTTATGATGACTGGGATATTCACCAGTTAAGCATATACACTACATTCCCTACCTACAAACACGTTTCATCCCAAGAGCACTTTCCTAAGTCCATTGTGTTTATAAATTCAACAGAGTTAGCCTAGATACCAAACTAATACAACCTGCTACCTTTACACTTGCTTCCAGAAATACTGAGCTGGAAATAAACTGACTATACTGGTTCTCTCTGTAAAGTAAACAAAAGCACAACCACTTATAGAGAAAGTATGCACGTGACAATGTATGCCAGACACATGAAATAACTTATGTGATTAGACATGCAAAGGCACATTTGCATCTTTGAAAGTTTTCAACTTGAAGATTCATATGTAGACTTACAGTACCCATTACCCCAATCATGGTAAGTGCTGTGGTTAAGAGATCTTCTTTAATCTTCCATATAACTGTAATGGACACCTCCCATATGAATGTGTTACTACAAAATAGAAAAAACAGTTTAAATTTGCTGTCTCAGCTTCCCCTCATGGATCTTACAGATACTAGTGAAAACATTCATTAATAAGAGGATGAGGAAAAGAAACAGGGAGTCAAAAGACCAGTAAAATATGTTGATAAGAATAAAACTAAGAAGAAAAGAAAAAGAAGAGTAAAAGAATTTTGGCACCAGTAATGACTCCACACCCGACCAGGACCAAGAGATTTATTAAGGGGCTGTTACAGAGAGGATCTGTAATGGAGGAAAAAAAGAGAGAGAGAGTTGCAGGGAGTGGGCTGTATTTATTAGCCTGACAGGGGCCAGAAGGAGCCATGCTATGTTTCTACTGGAGAAGCTGCATGGGAGTAGGATGGGGCTGACGCCGTGTTATAGTCCTATTGGATGCATAACAAAACTGGTTTAGGATTGGAGGCTTGCAGGTTTGAACTTCACGCACGGGGAATTTTGCACACAGAAGCCGGGACCTAGGGCCTTTGTTGTCTGGTGTGTCCTCACCATGCTCAGCACCACTTTGGGAGCTGCCCCTCTGGTTGCTTCCTGCACCCTTCATTCCCACCTTTTCTGTTTTTATGG